>NC_141542.1:51687500-51937500 GCF_021556685.1 Rattus norvegicus
CGGGATGACTCCTCCTGGGTCAGGGTCCAGATGCAGGAACTAAGCACCCGCTGGGAGACGGTGTGCGCGCTCTCGATATCAAAGCAGACGCGGCTAGAATCAGCCCTGCAACAGGTAAAATCCACAGACTGAGGGCTCTGTACGACGGCTGAAGTCCTGCAGTCACAGCAGGAACAGCTCAGGTGCACTAGCGGGGCCAGTCCTCACCCTCACCTTAGACGGCCATCAGTGAAGGCTAGTCTGTCTCATGACTGTCTAGACCCTTCTTCCCACTTCTCTGGAGAATTTCAAGTACTTAGCAGCAAGTACTTACCATGGGTATTTACAATCTCTGCTTAGTACTGCTTGAATAAGTCACTTGGGAGTCCAACTGGAGGCCACACTGAACACTGAGCTGTGAGAATGGTGAACTAGGCTTCCTGTGGGCTCCTTCATGTTTTACACCTCTCCTTGTGTTTGGAAAATATAGTAATATATATCCCTGCCTTCTTAGTAGGAGTAATATGCATAAGTAATTTAAACTAAGGCTTTTTCGTTGGGAGGGGCCATGTGGTTCTATAAATGTCACTAAGAGGTGTATCGTGAAATCCTGTCTTCTGTGTGTGTGTGCTGTTAGGCAGAGGAATTCCACTCTGTGGTCCACACCCTTTTGGAGTGGCTGGCAGAGGCAGAGCAAACGCTGCGTTTCCATGGCGCGCTCCCAGACGACGAGGATGCTCTCCGGACTCTTATTGAGCAACATAAAGTGAGTAGCTTCCAGTACAAAACAGAAAACCGAACAGGGCGGGAGAAGCCCGTGACTGTGCGTAGCGAGTGCGAGAGTTGCCTGTCTTGGTTTGGTTTGGTGTTCCTTCCTGAGAAGAAATCAACCATCCGGTACACTCTCGAATGTCTCCCTCCTCCCTGCTTGCACACCTGTGCACACGCACCTACACACCTGGATAGGCAGCTGTGTTTTTAGGTTCCCTTCTGAAAGAAAGTAGTCATCGTAGAACTAGGCTCTCTGCTCCCTGCCTCCAGGCTGCACGGCGATCTTCCTAGAGGATCACCCGGCTTCTGACCAGAGTGTTGTATGTATTTCCAGAACGACACCTCCTAAGTGAGCAGCTTGGCGTTTACAGAATATTCCACTAGAACTGCAACTTAAACACTTTTACATCTGTGTGCAAGATAAGCAGCTCATTTAAAGCTCATTTAAAATGTTATTCTTAAGCCTCTTTGACTCTGGGGCTTGCTTTATTTACTTGGTTAGCTTATGTGTCTCGTGGACCACCAAGTGCTTATGGAGGTCAGAAGGCAGGCGTTTGCCCTTGCCCTCTGTCACGTGGATCCTGGGACACAAACTCACCGCTTCAGACTTGAAGCACTTTATTCTACTCACTGAGCGGTCTCTCCCAGCCCTTTTTCCTTTTTCCTTTTTTTTTTTTTTTTTTTTTTTTTTTTTTTTTTTTTTTTCGGAGCTGGGGACCGAACCCAGGGCCTTTCGCTCGCTAGGCAAGCGCTCTACCACTGAGCTAAATCCCCAACTCTCTCCCAGCCCTTTTAATCAAGGGGCTTATAAAAAAAATCTTGTAAAGAACTAACCTATAATATAGATTATTTAAAACATTGACTTCATAGTGTTTGAATAGCTAACGGGGGTTGGGAGGGGGGAGCATGGCCTCAGGTCACCAAGGCAAGCCAAACTCTTTTCTGTAGCAATGCTTGAAACTTGGCCAAACCCACACGAGAGTGATCCATGTAACAGATGTTTTTCAACCTTTGACTGGAAATGTCAGATATTCAGTGTCGATGTCAGCATTTCCGACTAACCTGAAAGGATTTTTTTCTTAACACCACTTAATAACCTCGCCTCTCAAGGTCACGCTGGAAGTCCGTCATTCTGCCGTAGCGTGTGTTACATCATCTGCTTCTGACTGATCACTGCCCTTCCTCAAGGAGGGGTTGGCTGAGTACAGCAAAGGGGATAGAAGTGCTTTGTACACAGTTTGCCAATAAGGCCAGACTGTAAGGAAAAATGTCAGGCTCATGGTGAATCTTAGAATCAGCTCAGTAGTTAGAAGTCGAGTGTGCATCACCACGGGTTGACAGCCAGCCCGCATCAGATCCTGCACCGGATTGGAGTCCCACCTTATTTCTATAACACAACATGACATGAATGTCACAGCGAGGGCCAACAGCTAACTGATGTGTCTGCCCCACTGCAGGAGTTCATGAAGAAACTGGAAGAGAAAAGAGCAGAACTAAATAAGGCCACAGGTATGGGGGACGCTCTCCTGACCGCCTGCCACCCTGACTCCATTACCACCATTAAGCACTGGATAACCATCATCCAGGCCAGGTTTGAAGAGGTCAGTGGGTCTGACGTCATCGGCGGCAGCTGTGTGTGGTGGGGCAGGGGAATGGGAAACCTCAGCAGTCAAGGCCTGCTGTGGAAGGCAAGGCCTTCACGGGAAAGTGTCACGTAGATTCCCCCCCAGGACATCAGCCCCTGAAGGAGCCCTCGGCTAGAAAAGTTACAGGATCTGCAGCTGCGTCCGAGAGACCTTAAAAGGCAGATGTTTGGTTCACCATAGGTTTTGTCCCACCTGTCCAGTGTGTATGGGGAATAGGGACTTGCTGAAAAATGTACGGGGCCTTGTATGCTTGTGGGAGTGAATGGAATTGAGCTCCTACTTAAGATGTTTAGCAGTCTAGATTCTACTGTTTCTGAATGCGGCCTGGAATAAGGCCGTTTGGTCCTTTAGAGAAGGTGTACTTGGACATGAGAAAAACACAAGAAATGAACGGGAGTAAACCCAGATGCTTGGTGCATCGCTACCATCCTCCTGATGATAAACAGGTGCTTCCTCAAGCTGGATCTGAATTCCCAGGTCTAGCCAGAATGACCCTGATTTACTTTTAAAATGGGCGTGGCTTACAAAAATGAAACTAAGTTGCAAGAACCTGAGCCGGCTGTGTATCCCTGCAACAGGTGCTGGCCTGGGCAAAGCAGCACCAGCAGAGGTTAGCAGGGGCGCTGGCAGGGCTCATCGCTAAGCAGGAGCTGCTGGAGAATTTGCTCGCCTGGCTGCAGTGGGCTGAAACCACACTGACCGAGAAAGATAAGGAAGTCATCCCCCAGGAGATCGAAGAGGTGAAAACCCTCATTGCAGAACACCAGGTAAAGAAACTCAACGCTCAGCAGTTAACCATCACCTCAGGTTTCTTCTTTCTTCCATTGCAAGGCTTCTCCAATGCGTTCCCAGACTAGTGAGCTTCTTGACCTGCCACAGCTTGTCTTATTTTAAGGGCACTCTCCTTCTGGGCAGTCTGATCTCATTGCTGAGGCCCCGGCCAGCACTTGACTCCTTGTTTCATACCTGCCTTTCCTCTGTCTCCTCAGATGACCAACCATGAGTATTCCAAATGCAGCCTACTTAGAAAGGGCATGCCTTCTCTTCCTCAGAGTGACTACTTACCCTGCACACCTCACCCATTTTAAACTCTGAAATGATGGCTTTACATGTGCCCTGACTTAGAGTTTGTTTAATTACTGGAGCCGGAGAAATGCCTCAGAGGTTAAGAACACTTAGAGAAGGCCTAAATTCAGTTCCCAGAACCCACACTGGGCAGCTCAAAACCGCCTATAAATTCCATTTCAGGAACTGTAGTTCCCTCTTGTGGCCTCTTCAGGCATTACACACAGGCAGTGTGCACAGTGACAAGCAGCAACACACACCACACATACACACACACACACACACACACACACACACACACACACACACACACACATCCACATAACTAAAACCAGAATTTTTTTTTATTCTTTTTTTTTTTTTTTTTTTTTTTGGAGCTGGGGACCGAACCCAGGCAAGCGCTCTACCACTGAGCTAAATCCCCAACCCCTAAAACCAGAATTTTAAAATGTTAAATCTGTGTTATTGGTGTCTATATGGCACAGAGTATCTGGAGTTATGTTCCCTGCGGATGTCATAGCTATCACGGTGGCTCAAGTTTTCCAACCTAATAAGTGTCTGTCTGCCTCACGTTTCCCCATCACTTTTGCTTCTGCCTTTCCTCAGCCAACTTAACCAACGTGTAGGGACCAGTCTGCAGTAAGAGGAAGCCAAAGAGAATGCAGTGAGGAATAGCAGGATACTGAGCCCTTTTAAATGTAACTAAATGTCTCTCCCCACCCCACCACCCCACTGAAAAGCGACAGTTTTGTTTTTAATTTGGACTTGCCCTTGCTCCGGTGTCATGCTCTGCGCTCTGCAGATATCAGGGAAGGCGCTGGGTGTCACCGTCACTCAACGTGATAATCCTTTAAAAATGACAGCACAGCCCTTTCACCCTGGGGTTTCATCTACAGCCGATTTAATTGACACTGCTTTCCCTTTCAGACCTTCATGGAAGAAATGACCAGAAAACAGCCTGATGTTGATAAAGTTACCAAGACCTATAAGAGGAGGGCCGCTGACCCTCCATCCTTACAGTCTCACATCCCCGTCTTGGACAAGGGACGAGCCGGAAGTAAGCTGGGGGCAGGTTATTAGAAATAAAGGCGGCTGAACAAGCCAGTTCCCTTTCTTTTCGACTTAGCATTTGAAATCCAAGAGAAAGTAGGGACTCCACGTGAGCAGTACACTTTTAAAGGTTTTCTAAAGAAAACGTGGGCTTTTAAGTTTTTAGCGGTTTTGTTTGTTTTAAAATGGAATAAAAGGCTGCACTCAGGTGCCTCTATTTAACTGCGTTTAAAGTATATCTCTCAGATTCTAGAAGAAATTGGGGAAGATTACAAGGTTCCAAACCATCACCTCTTGAAACGAGTTCATTTTCCTTCTAGTGTAGAAGTAGCAACCGACCCAGCTGACCCTGATCTAGGCAGAGAACAGAATCTGACTCCGTTCATGCTCCTGTGGCAGCTGTTGTCTTTACTAATCTCCTAGCCCACAAGACACCATTCATCGTGTAGCTGTTAGCCCCGAGGATGTTAACAAGCACAGACTACAATGTAGCACATTTTGCATATCTTTGAATGGTGTATTAGTTTGTTTAAGTAGGAGCAGAGCTGCTGTAATTACTGGGCTACTCAAGGAGACCAGGTGATGGTATAAGTGAAATACTGGAGGCTCCTTGCTGTCCCTTCCACAGACCAGCTGGGAAGCCTAATACTGAACAGTTTACCTGGTTCTCGGCTAGGGTTTCCTCCTCTGCAAAAGAGGCTACTGTGTAACGTCTTTGGACTGAAGGAGCTAGCACACACTCGTGGAGCAGGTGCATACTTTCAAACATGTAGTTACCCTCATAAATTTGAGTCTGAATGAAGTATAATCTTAGGCCAATAATTTTTGTAGGCCATGGGTAGCCCTTTAGTTACATGGGGGGAATGCACTTGGTTGTCATTGGTGAAGCATCCCACTCTGGTTCCAAGGAAGCCACTTTTCTGCCTTCTCTAAGAAGGTTACCCGCCTGTGAGCTGCATCTCCACGGTGCATGAGATCAGAATGTGAATCTTAACAAGAATAGCGAGGTTGGGGTGCTTGTTTTTGCAGTACACCACAGTTAAAGCCAGCCTTGGCTAGGAGCCAAAATCACCGCCACGTCTCAGTGCTGGTCAGCACCCCAGATGTTCCACCATCCTGACTGGTGTTGTGTTTTAACAGGGAAACGCTTCCCAGCCTCAGGCCTGTATCCTTCAGGGTCACAGACGCAAATCGAAACCAAGAACCCCAGGGCTAACTTGCTGGTGAGCAAGTGGCAGCAGGTTTGGCTCCTGGCCTTGGAACGAAGGAGGAAGCTCAACGACGCCTTGGACAGGCTGGAGGAGGTCAGAAAGTCAGACCCCCATCTCCCTGTTGTCTCCTTTATCTGCACGGTGCCACATGAAAGCGGGGCTTTCTTCCCAATTAGCAAAGTCTTGTGCTCTGAGTGGTATTTCTCCTCTGAAATGAACACTCAGATTGTGTGTTTCTATAAGACTCATCCATGGGATTTGGATCCAGAGAACAAAAACGTAGAAATGTAAATTTTAAGAACCAGATACTGATCTCTGAGAAAGGCTTAGAACTTGGCAGGGCTGCTGCTGGCTTCACCTGACAAATACATCTATTCTCACACGTACCCTGAGGTGGGAGGTTTCGGTTCTTTATGTTGTGAAATTTGGAAATGTTAGACGGCCAGGCAGATGGGGGTAGCTGGTAGAACAGAGGGACTGCACGCCAAGACCTGCACCTCACTAAACTACGGCTGACACTCTGGGCACATACCTCCGTGACTGATAGTATGAGCAGTTTTCAACTTAGGGCATTTATTTGCAAAGGAAAAAAATCAGTAATATAATGAAATATACTCTATAAAAAGTCGTTTGTAAAATCACGTCTTCTTTGAAACGGGAGAGATGTGAGTCACCTGGAGACCTTCATCAGTGGCTTAATATTCAGCTAGCAGAAACCAGAATTCAATGCTCACACCCATGCACGCAAAGGCATCACTGAGTGCGTTTAATGGATTATTAGAGAGAGAAAGAGAGATGAAGTTGGGAAGGGGCAGGTTGGGGACATGAGAATTAAAGGCGGGAATGTGGAATGGACATGACGGTGGTTCATTTTGTGCATGTATATAACTGCCAAGAATAAAGGCAAACTCTAAAGACAGTTCCTGACAGCAGTCAAAACCTTCACTCTTTTTTTAGCTGAGGGAATTCGCTAACTTCGATTTTGATATCTGGCGGAAAAAATACATGAGGTGGATGAATCATAAGAAGTCGAGAGTGATGGATTTCTTCCGGAGAATCGATAAGGACCAGGATGGGAAGATCACTCGGCAGGAATTCATTGACGGCATTCTGTCCTCCAGTAAGTCCTAGGACAGATGACGGTAGCTGTAGGAACTTGGACAGAAGCAAGGCACAGCGTAAGACTGTGGAGCTCATAATCTCGTGCTGCTAGCAAAGTGCCACCTTCTCACTTGACTGGGACACACCGCTGCTTTGTGTGCCCACAGGATATCCCTTAGCATTCCTCAAGCTGTAACGTTTGATTGCAGAAGTCTTTCGTGTGTTAGTCGGCATACGAAAGCAAATCAGTAAGCACGGATCTCTCAGTAATACTCATTAGCAATTCTGATCTGATACTCACGTTCATAGAACGATCGCGCCCTGAGTTAGCTTGTTTGGCAACTCTACAAAAGGGGCAAGTGCTGCTGACCCCTGAGGTGGGTCCCTCGGGCCCCTCCCCAACTTCCTGGAGATAAATTTATATCATACACGTTGACTAAAAATGAGGACAGCACCCCGACAAACCATGTGAATGTCACAATACGCCATCAGATACGTCTCAAGCTGTAACCAATACACTGCCTTACTAGCACCGCTTCGTACTTTGCAGAGTTTCCTACCAGTCGTCTGGAGATGAGCGCCGTGGCAGACATCTTTGACAGAGACGGAGATGGGTACATCGACTACTATGAATTCGTGGCCGCTCTACATCCAAACAAAGATGCGTACAAACCCATCACGGACGCTGACAAAATCGAAGATGAGGTACTCATCGACGTCCCTCTGCTGCAGCAGGGGCATCCCTGTCTCCCGCAGGGCATCTGCGAGGCTCATATAACCGGCTCCCAGGTCTCTGGGTCCCCCCTCCCGCACCACGAAGTATCAAGGTTAACGTGAATACCGCACCTTTGTCTTTGACAGGTCACGAGGCAGGTGGCCAAGTGTAAGTGCGCCAAGCGGTTCCAAGTTGAGCAGATCGGAGACAACAAATACAGGGTAAGCGTCTCAGGCGCCTCCCGCCCTTCCCAGGACAGAAGCCCAATTTCGAGTCATCATTCGGGTCACCACTGTTTGCTGACTGTTCTCACATGGTCTCAAGATGTAACGGTTGTACGAACCTATCGCTTCACCGTTTTTTTCTCCTTCTAAATCACATGAATTTTCAAGTTGTGTGAGAAAAAAACCTGTAAACTTTTTTCACCCTTTTCTATGTCGTGTATGTGTACGCATGGTTTTATATGCCACAGCCTGCAGAGGACATCTTGTGGGGATCAGTTGTCTTCTGCCGTGTGAGTTATAGGACTTGAATTCAGGCCCTCAGGCTTGGTGGCAGTGCCCTTACTGTCCGAGCTGTCTCACCCCCCCCACATATACCACTTCTAAGGTGTATTACTGATTACCTAATTACTAATCAAGGTATATTAGTAATTACACATTACTAAAAGTAAACATCCAGTCATATATTCAATCTGCCCCACCTCACCTCTTATTTTACAGTGATTAGAGGTAGGCTTCCAGGGTCTAAACAATGGCTACTCCAAACTAAAATCATGAAGTTAAAGTTTGGTTACTTTTTCTAGAAATTAAAAACATCCCTTTTATAAAAATGAAAAAGATTCTGTTTTTCCCATTTACGTAGCAACTTTGGCTTTTGCTCAAAATATAAATGAACGTGGTTCCCATTGAAACAGCAGTGTGGTTTTCTCATCCTATCTTTGATCATCTCTTAGTAAGCAGCTAGTGCTGAGTCCCCTTAACACGGCCTGTTACTTGCAAACGCAGTGAGCTTGCACTGTAAAAAGATGCTTCTCTACCATTTTGACTTCAGTCTGAAAACTTCAACTGCTTCAAATTTAAAGGTTTCTATTTGAAAGTTCTAATTTCAATTTGAAGTCCAAAGATTTTTTTTTTTTCCTGGTAAAGTTGTAGGGAAAGAAAATGTTTGGTTTGCAGTCAGAGGAAATGCAAACCCATACATCTCTAAACTACATACTATATCCTGAAGTAAGGGTGTGTGTGTGTGTGTGTGTGTGTGTGTGTGTGTGTGTGTGTGTGTGTGTGTGATTTAGAAAGTTTCCTTTGAACTAATTTTGTCTTTCTTGCATTTTTCATTGTTTTATCAGTTCTTCCTGGGAAATCAGGTATAAACCAGTGGAATCTCAAGTATCCAATGATTTTCTTTTCTTTTCTTTTTTTTTTTTTTTTTGAGTCTTTAATTCATAGTCATCAAAGCTTGCTCTGGCTAGTCCTCCCTTGCTGTCTTGCTAGCTACTCCAGTGTTGGTTGGTGTGCAGTCTCTGTCAGCGCTGTCACAGCCTCGATCCAGGACTCCTCTCTCGCTTCGTGCCTCAGATGAGGAGATTACTTTTAAGCAAACCAGATAATGAACGGTTGCTGATTAGCTCACCCAGGCGGTGCAAGCACAATGTTCAAGCCCCACTTCTCATGATATTCTGAACAAAGACCATGCCGGTGCCACTGGAACGCAAACTTGATTCTCCAGGCATCACTGTGTCTGACCGATCACGATACATGGCTACAGTAGCACCAGGCAGGGACCATGGGAAGACAAAATACCAAGAGGTCCTCGTAGGGCCCATGAGCAACAAGTGCTTGCCCCATAATTAACTTGTCCTGAGTTAGTGGTTTACAGCGGCACATACTAGGCCGTGTCCTCTGATGCCTTGGCCAAATGTTTGCATAGACATTTTAAGTCAAAAGGGACCGTTTAGCAGGCTATGTCTCGATCAGAGTGTTAAAAATGCATGCAGGAGAAATTACATTGTAACAGGCACATATTGGAGATTTTTTTTGAGCACACTCTTCTGTAGGGAGCACAGCACATTAAGACAGTGGCCTCGGGGTTGGGGATTTAGCTCAGTGGTAGAGCGCTTGCCTAGGAAGCGCAAGGCCCAGCTCCGAAAAAAAGAACCAAAAAAAAAAAAAAAGACAGTGGCCTCCGCTCCATCAGGAGTCAGCCACACACACCTTTTATTAAAAATAGATTTTTTTTTCCTCACATGGTAGATCCTGACTGGTGTCTCCTCCCTCCCCCCTCCCAGGCCCTCCCTTCCTCCTCTCCCATCCAGATCCACTCCCTTTCTGTCTCTCATTAGAAGAGAATGGGCTTCTAAGAGACAGCAACAAAACGTAACAGAGTAAAACACAGTAAGATAAAAAGGGAAACGTTGGACAAGGCAAAGCAACAGAAAGAAAAGAGCCCAAGAGAAGGCACAGGAGTCAGAGAGCTGCCCGTTCTCACACTCGGGAGTCCCGTAAAAACACGAAACTGACACACACATTGAGGACCTGGTGCAGGCCCGAGTAGGCCCAGCCACACTCTGTCTTGTTGCCAATTACCTCTTTACCTTCTCTTTCCCGGAAGCAAGCGTTCAGAGTAAAATGATCCTGTTACCTCCAGCAGAGTTTTCTCAAGAAACTTTTGTAAGTGACACACACTAGTCATTTCCGTTTATGGGGTACCGTGGGATACTTAGGGAGGAAGCAGGGTAAAACATCTATGTGTTATAGCAGCTAAAATGTCACTTCTTCATGATTGGCATTTTCTGAGTCAGCAGTTAGGGTAATGTCGTGCATTTTCACAGAAAATGAGAGAAATGCCCACCAAAAGTACAAAGAACAACATTAGCCTGTTTTTCTTGGGTCATGGTTTGGCCTTTGGAAAATTAGAGGACTTCTGAGGACACCGTTAGTTGCCTGGAGAATACCTTTTAAAAGAACAATAGGAAGGATTGTGTTTAATAGACCCAAAACGTCATTTTACAAAGCGTCTTTTAGTTGTTTCTTCAAGTCTAATTTTGAACCTGGTCTTGAACAAGATTTATCTGATCCAATTATCTGGTTCCTTAAGGGTAATTTTCTTCACGCCCTCTCTGCTTTTTGCTTACTGGCAGCACAGATTTTTGCATCGACAATATAAACACAGGTTTTCGTTTTTAAGTTTACATTTCAGAAGCAGTTCACACACGGGGATATTTAAGTTTCAGAGTTTAAAGAATCAAATTTAGGAAGAGCCGTCGCCACAGATGCGATGTACGCCACTCGAGTCCCTGCTGGACACTTCTGTGGCCTTCTGAGTTTAGGTCCCCGAATGTAGCCTGTGGCTTTTTGCTGAGGTTCTCGCCCTAAAGTGCAGCATTAAGGATTATAGAAAAGTAGCAGCAGGATGTCTCTTCTCACCGTAGCACACGCCAAGAAGCTGCTGGCGTCTCGACAACCATTTTTTTTTGTTTGTTTGTTTGTTTTGTTTTGTTTTGTTTTCTTTGTGGCTCGCAAAGTTGGTAAGCGTGAGATTCAGTACCGTGGTTTTCACGGCTGCACCCGAGCCTCTTAGGGATGACTTCCAGGTACGAAAATCGTTTCCCACGGACTTTCAAATCCTCGAAACTTGTGATCAGAGCTGTCAGCATCCTAGCACACGTTTGTTCAAGCCTTGCTGAGTCTGTACACCTCCAAAGAGTTGGCGCCTCTCCAAAGGAGCACCAGTGGTACAGACAGCTCTGAGAAAAAGCTCCTTAGATCCGAAAGCTCTGTCATTAATAATTTGTCGGTACCTGTCTTGAGGTTGCGGTAATATAAAGTGGCAGGTTAATCCAAACTCTAGTTTATTGGCTTACCAGATCGTTAGTGAGGGATTCTTATCAACCATAGCATTCATTACTCTATTCTCCTAAGTCAGAACTTCGCTATGAAACACAAAGGAGCTTCACACACACACACACACACACACACACACACACACACACACACACACACACACACACACACATACACACACACACCTCAGAGGATAGCAGTTTTAACCTGAGAAGCAGTTTTCCCAGTCGGTTTGGGGAAGTCCTTAGGAGCACCTCGTTTTGTGTGAGACCTGGGCAAGGGGACCTGCGCTTATGGTCCAGGTTGTGCTTAACTCCTGGAGACATTCACTGCTGTTGCCTTGCGAGTGCTCTTTCTGTTACAAGAAAGAAAAACAATTTGTAACTTTAGTACAAAGCTTCAACATTACCCTTGATTAACCTTTGTGATCTTTTTTCACCCCCCCCCCCAAACTGTTTCCTTTGGGCTAAATCGGCATGCAGCAGTCTAATGCAGACCATTGCAACCCCCCTCTGAGATCTCACTAATTAATCACCACGAACTAAGCAAGCACTCAAGTTGGTTGCTTACGCTCCCGCAAGCTGCATGCCATCCCTGGGCTTGGCATCGGTACTGACAATCAGAGGTCCTTTCTCTCTCTGCTGCCTAGTTTGGAGACTCCCAGCAGCTGCGACTGGTTCGGATCCTGCGAAGCACCGTGATGGTCCGTGTTGGAGGTGGATGGATGGCTCTGGATGAGTTCTTAGTGAAAAACGATCCGTGCAGGGGTAAGGAGACCCTTTGGTCGCGGTGTCAGCACCCTGAAAGCACAGCCAGGTGGGGTGTTCCCACACTGAAAGCAAACCGAGCCCAGCCTGAGGCCCACAGCCAATGGCTCCCAGTGGCCTGTAAAACATGTTCTCTCTCTCTCCTATTTCCCCACTAATGGAATAAATTTCGGACAGGTAGGTAGGAAATACTGTCTGGGTTTTCTGTGTAAGACCTTCCTGACTGCAGTTTCCAGAATGGGCATTTCCATTCACCAAGACAGAATACTAGAGAGTAAACGTTTAAAAGTCAAGTTTTTCTGAAGTGAGGGGAAAAGGGGGGCGAGAGCAAACACTCTGAGGTTGAATAGCAGAATATTGAACATGTAAATATTATATTGTGGCTTATCTACCAGCCTAGGAGTTTTAGCTTCTAGTATTCCTATTTTGTCTCTTTAAGATTATAGTATTACTTATAATTATATTTATGTCTGTGGTATGTGTATGTGTGTGCCAGTGTCCACAGAGACCAGAGGTATCAGATCCTCCAGAACTGGAGTTACAGGTGGTGGCGAGCCACTCACGGGCACCTCGAGACCAAACTCAAGCCCTCTGAGGCCAGAATAATGAGTGCCCTTAACCACGGAGCCATCCCACCAGCCCAAACAGTCCTGTTTCTAATGTCCTGCAGCTATTCGATTCTAAATTGGTCGTATGCATATCTGACTAGTTTCCAATTAGTTACCACCTATTCAGTAAGCATACGTTGTTTTCTGACTTTACGAAAAGCAAACGGTAGGATTGCCATGACTTAGTCTGTGAGCCTCCTATAGTCCTTTAAAAATGTCTCTTCCGGCTTTGCGGGTTAGGCCACCAAGTGAGAAGCCAAGCAGGAAGTCTCCTGTCAGTGCTGGCATCTGGATACAGCTGTGTCAGCAGGCAGGCCTGCCTTATCAAGGCCAGCACACACTGCTGCACGGCCACACGGTAGCTGCTCTTTGTTAGGTAAAGATGCAGCATAAGGAGAGGCACAACAAGGCGTAACACTCCTGATTCATCAGCCAGCGGGCTTACTAAACACAGGGTGTGTCTGAGCAGCATGCTGTCGGGCATTTTCACCATGGCACAGACACGACATATACATAATACAGACCTAAACGGTTTAACATCCTACATACCAGGGGTCTATAGGGGTGTGTGTGTGTGTGTGTGTGTGTGTGTGTGTGTGTGTGACTGTGTGACTGTGTGTGTCTTTATCTATCTGTGTATGCATGTGTGTGTATGTATCTCTGTGTGTATGTGTGTGTGCATGTATGTGTGGGTCTATGTATGTATGTGTGTGTGCATGTGTGTATATGTGTGTCTGGATGTATTTGTGTGTGTGTGCATTTGTGTGTATGTGTATTTGTGTGTGTGTATGTTGTGCATGTATGTATATATGGGTGTGTGTAAGTGTGTATGGGTATGTGGGTGTGTGTGAGGGCGTGGTACATTACCTGATGCTCGAAAAGCCATGATGAATAAAAACAATGTGTGACTGAATTGAGTACAAGATAAAACTATGCAACCAGAAAGTGCAGTCACCATCAGATGCATAAGGTTGCTGCTGATCTGACAGGAGAAAACTGATGTGCTCTAATAATACATATAATATGGTAAAAAACCTAAAACAGCAACATAGTCTCTATTAGCACAGCCACAGCATCTTGTCCTATCTGTAACTGTGTTACACTTTTCTGCAAATGGTAGTGCAGGAGGCTTGCTTACAACAAACATGTCAGTAGAGTTGTTGTACTGTGCCCTTGAGACAGGTGATAGAAATTTCTCAGCTCCATTAAAGCCCGTTGTGTCATTTGGGGTACAAGGACTACACTCTACAAAGAACACAGCCTGAGGTAAAGGCAGCTCTGAGTAGGAAACAGCCTTGGAGAGACAAACCACCTGAGGGATCAGAGGACAAGCTAGCATGGCCGGCTGAGCTTTCGCAGCTGCTTTCTCCCGGTTGAGTCCGACCTTGCAGCAGGGCTTCTTCTCCTGATGTGCCTTCTCTCCTAACTGTGTGTTAAAGGCTGGATCTGAGCTCCCTCTGCACACCCAATCACTGTACTTTGTTTCCTCTGCTAACAGCGTTCTTTAATGTGACCGGTATCCTGTGTCGTTTCTTCTAGTTCATCATCACGGGAGTAAAATGTTGCGTTCGGAATCAAACTCTTCAATTACTGCTACTCAGCCTACTCTAGGTCGGCACCTTCCCCACCCCTTGGCTCTCCCCTTTCTCTCTCCTACCTTCGCATTCCTGCTTTCATGATTTGTTTTAACATAATATGCTTCATTCGCGCGTATGGCTTAACTCACATGCAGCGAGCTGGGGCTTCTAGTCATAACTCTGAAAACGAGACACGCTGAGTGTTACACAAGGGATCAAGCACATGCTAACACGTTGCCCATCGGGTCCCTGTGGAGTGTTCTCCATGCGCACATGTGTTCGTATGAGTGCTGCATCACCAATAGCCTCTAGTGGACCCCTGGGTCTGGCGTTTGTTACTGCATGTTGGTAAACCCGTTTGTTTGTGTTCTTGGTTTTGTTTTGGTTTTTTTTTTAAGGCCTAAAATTAAAATGCAAGCTGCCTCACTTGAGTGAAAATTCTGAACGTTTTTGTGTTATCTTCATGACTAACAAGCCATCTCTGATTTTACATAATCGTTTAATCCCAATGTTAAATACCGGCATTCTCCAGACCTCAGCAACACATGTAAAAGACACGGCCCTGCCTTCCTGACGTGTCTGCTCAGTGTGGTATGAGGGTAACAACAACGTGTGGGCATCCGTAGCTGGTGGACTGACAGTAGTAGCATGAGCCTCCCATTTTCACGCTGACTTTGTTTTACACCGGTTCCTCTTGCTGGCGTCTAGTGTTAGAGTAAAAGCCCACCCTCTCCCATCTCCACGGCCCCTCGTTTCCGAGAGGAATGCATTGCGAAGGAATGCATTTGACTTCTTGTTATGCTGAGTTGGAGCTGGCATGGCAAAAAGGTGTTCTCGAGATTCTCCGAGCGCTGCGTGGAGCCAGGTGGCCCTCCCTCCCGCAGAGACTGAGTGCTTTCTCTTCTTGTCTCTGCATTGTGCCACCCGTGTGCAATCCAGCCAAAGGAAGGACCAACATGGAGCTGCGGGAGAAGTTCATCTTAGCGGACGGGGCCAGCCAGGGTATGGCTGCCTTCCGACCACGAGGCCGCCGATCTCGGCCTTCGTCGAGAGGAGCTTCCCCCAACAGATCCACTTCCGCATCCAGTCACGCCTGCCAGGCAGCCTCCCCACAGGTGCCTGCTGCCGCCAGCACACCCAAGGTAGGACTCCAGGCCTCGGCCCCACCTCCCGATGCACCCACTGTCCAGAGCAAACCATCTGGTGTTTCATTTCCCCAGTGTTTGTGAGACCAGCTGTATTTTTAAATATGTTTGGCCCAGTGAGCCATGAAGCTGTTGGTCTGTACAGGTTGGGTTTTTGGGGGGTTTGGGGGGAGTTTTTTGGGGGTTGTGGGGTTTTTTGTTTTGTTTTTTGGTATTCTGATTTGTCATCAGCTCTGCCCACTCTTACCTTCACTGCCTGTGTAAAGCACTCTACCGTAAAGACCTCTCTCCTGTGGGTTTGTATCTCACCCTTTACATTTGATGTACCGTTGTTCCACGCAGATTCTGCACCCTTTAACACGCAATTATGGTAAACCATGGTTGGCAAACAGCAAAATGTCAACTCCTTGTAAAGCAGCAGAATGCCCAGACTTTCCCGTGTCATCTGCCGAGGTATTGTAAGGCCCCCAGACCGCAGGCTTAACAGCCTTCTCTGGCTGACACTCACCTACTAACACCGCCTCACCGATGTCCTTGATGTGTGCACCTCTGATAATACTACATCTTCCTCTTAACTTCCTGCAAATCAGTTCTCAGGGGGCCTGAGAGTAAGGTTATCAGGAAAGACGGTGGCAGCCTAAGGTGTCCACACCGTGAGGCTATATCCGCTCCTTGGCTTTTGTTCTCCGTATGTATGGCCTACGAGAGAATGCCCCTTCTAATAGACATAACTCCAGCATGAAACAACACATTCCCTTAGATGAGAACCGGAAACAATGTCATTTGCAAGAGAATTAACTTAAATGATTTTAGCACGTGTCCACGTTGCATTGCCCCTCTGAATGTCTGTGGCATTCCCTTCTTCGTCATGCTGGCCCGGTGTGACTTGGTACTCAGAGGCATCAGAGTATCGGATAGCGGTGGGAATGTAGAAAGCTGACTGTCATTTTCCAAAGGTGTCCGTATTATATCTTAGTAACTAATATTATCCGAGCATTCTGTAACATCTCAAAATGACAGATCCAGAGAGAAGATATTTAGGGAACATAACATTTGCCAAGATTCACTCACATATCAGGTTGTTCACATTTAGTTAAAAATCAACCCATCTATTTCTCTAAAGAAACTGTGTGAATTGATCGGGGTAGGCACCATTTCAGGTGCTTGGTCCAAGCCACAGTGACAGGGGAGGAGTGCCTAACCATCCTTTCTTGGAAATGAGGAGTTATTTTTGGCCTAATGGTTTAGGAAGAAAGCCAGGGCCCTTGTGTAAGAGAAGTACAGTGCTTTTTAAAAAACCGTGATGGTTTTCATAACTGTTTCCCAGTTAATTAATCCTCACATTAGTTACAATAGGTGGGCAGAGGAGAGTCCCCTGCCTTCTCGGTACCAGTCCCTGAGGGGTCCAGGTGAGACGGTTGAGACAAACACAGACTTCCTTCAAATGCCCCTTCCCTCCTCTTCCTTCCCCTGGGCCCCAGACTCCGACTTGTCTCCCACTTGAAGGAGCAATCAAAGACCGCACCAAGAAATGTCAATGAGTTGTTGTGGCTCCACTATATAAAAGCCCTTGCCCTCAAACCAATCCTTGTTTTAAATATAAATATTTGGGGGTAAATTTCTATGTTCACCCTTTTTTTTTAAGTAGCAGCTGCCCCAGTTAAAGTAGGGACTGGGGAAACGGCTCGGTTGGTAAATTACCCACTGCACAGAGGTGAGACCCGAGTCCGCATCCCCAGAACCCACCTAAAAACAAGGTACTCAGGGTGGAGAATGGCAGAGAGAGAGACAGGCTAGTGAATCAGTGAGACACCCCTCAAAAGCAAAGCCGAGGACAGTAAAGGGAGATGCCAGATGTGCCCGAGGCCGCAGCATGGGCTCCCGTGTGCACATGCCCGTGGACAAAGTCCTAAGTCCTTTAGCTGTTCAATTTTAAAGAATGGCCTCACAGTATCTCAAGAACAGTGGTGTGCACACGGGAAAGCCCAAGCACTCAAGGCACAGTGAGGCGGGTGGTCTTGGCCTTTATACGACCCCGGGGGACAGATTCATAGTTGATGCTTGCTCCCTTGTGGATGGCGAGGTGGGTGTACCGGTTAGCAGCCGGCTGATGTATATGAAAGCAGGGTGAGAATGTTTTCCTATAGAAATCACGCATAAAATACCCTGGAGCTGAGTGTGAATGAAACATGCCCATTATTCCAGCACTCAGAGTGTGAAAGGGAGAACGGTCACTGTTATGGGCCAGCCTCAGCTACAGAATGAGTTTAAGGCCAACCTGGGCTACATGTCTGTTAAAAAAAATCACCTGCACTTAGGTTTGTGTATAGAACACACATGTAGATAAAGGGTAGGAATCCTAAAACCAAGAAATACCAAGTCAGAGGCTAACATCAATACCAAACACCTTGTATATGCTTCGTTAGTAATTTCCAGCTCTAATGAGAAAGGGCTCTGAACACAGTCATCATTTTTATAGATTTGTTTTCTCCATGGCTCCTTGGCTATGTGCTCACTGGCACTAGAGACCCCTGATATTCGAGTTCTGTTTTTAACTTCAGGAATTTCTAAAATGTCATGATGTAGAAACTTGGGTCCAGACCTATCACATTGTCTTACAATTGCTCCATACATTTCCCTCAGGTGACTCTTAAAAGTCTTCAAGAAATGTCTCCAAAGTATTGCCGTACAGTGTGAAGTTGGACGGTCACACTTCCTGTTTGAGGGTTTTTTTTGTTGTTGTTGTTTTTGTTTTTTTTGGTTTTTTTTTTTTCTACTCTCATCTCTCAGTTTCTCTTTAATGTCTGCCTCATTTTCCTGAGAAAATTGAAGGCAGCGGAACGGTCAAGCATAATATTCAGCTCCCCGTCCCCGCCCCTGCTCAGCCCCGCCCCGGCGACACCTCCAACCCTGTAACAATGATGGTCTGAGATGTGCTAACAGCCCACGGTTTGATTGACCTTGTTTTCCTTCCCCGTGACTTCTGTGTTTTCTCTCCCATCATGAAGCCGTTTTCTTTAGACGGTTTCCTTTATCCGAGTAAGAATTTAAAAAATAAATAATTAAAAAGAGGAGGGCAGGTGGGAGCCACACCCCTCGCTGATCTTCAGAGGGCGTGTCTAGATGTCCAACTGTGAGGGAAGTGTGTCAGTGGGATATCATGCAGCACGGTCAAACTCTTATGCGGTCCCTACGCCGGTCACACACAGGGAACGCCAATCCAGGGAAGCAAGCTGCGGCTGCCAGGGTACTTGTCAGGGAAAGGTTTCCACTCCGGGGAGGACAACGCCTTGATAACGACCGCAGCCTCCAGAGTCCGAACGCAGTTTGCTGGTGAGTGTGTGACATCTGTTCCCCTCGGTAGTGACCCAAAGACCAGGGCTCCCTCTCTTCCTAGTTTGAAGAGAAATTGTTTTGACATCACCGCATGCTTTTGAAATGAAGCGAAGCACTAATCCCTCCCCCCACAGGGAGAGAGAGAGAGAGAGAGAGAGAGAGAGAGAGAGAGAGAGAGAGAGAGAGAGAGAGATGGACACAGGAGATAAAGGAATCTTAGAAACAAGAGACTAAGCAGTTGCAGAACTGCGGGGCGTGGACATAAGTCAGTCCTGGGCCCTTCCCTCAGGGAGCCTCCATTGCCACTCAGGGAGCAGGCACCAGGCTTTGGGGGACATCACTTC
The DNA here is from genome assembly GCF_021556685.1 of Rattus norvegicus. Classification (NCBI taxonomy): domain Eukaryota; kingdom Metazoa; phylum Chordata; class Mammalia; order Rodentia; family Muridae; genus Rattus; species Rattus norvegicus. The sequence continues at coordinate 51,706,658 of NC_141542.1, forward strand.
CAACAGCAGGGATGTCCACCTGTTAACAGATGAGTTTTAAGTTTGTAAATGGGGTAAGCAGGACTTAACTTCAGTATGTCGGTCTAGGTGGTGTCATTCAGTGTCTCCATAGAATGAGGCTGCCTACCCTTGAGCAGTAATGAAAAGCCACAAGGCCAAGGAATTTTTATGCAAGCACCAAGAGCAAGAAAAGCAGGTTGATACCAAGCGTGGTATTGCAGATGAATAATTAACGTTCCTCACCTCCGTCCTCCATCCTCTCTTTCCAGAGTCCAGGAAGACGCCCAGCCGCCCTGGAAGCAGAGCCGGAAGCAAAGCCGGGAGCAGAGCCAGCAGCCGCCGAGGCAGCGACGCGTCCGACTTTGACATTTCAGAAATCCAGTCTGTGTGCTCAGACGTGGAGACCGTCCCACAGACACACAGACCTGCGCCCCGAGCAGGTTCTCGGCCATCCACAGCCAAGCCTTCTAAAATCCCCACGCCCCAGAGGAAGTCACCCGCCAGCAAACTAGACAAGTCTTCGAAGAGATAGTGCAGTTGGCTCCGACCAGCCCTCCCCTGAGCATTTATTATTTAAGTGAATGATGTAAAATACGATGTAGAAATTACTGTGAAATATTGCAGGAGGCAAGTTTTAAATTCTGCAGATGGCCTTATTTGTGTATTTGTCTTTTTATTTGATCTGTATCACTTTTTTGGTCAGATTTTCTGGGGGTAAAAGTCACATCATATGTGATATGGAAGAAAGAGTTTAACATGAACACTGTCTCGTGTAGACCACACACTAAAGTCAGTTACTGTACCTACAGGTAAGTCCACATTCTCTCTGACAACCACAGCACTACATAGCAGACACTAAGGGATACCTCATGACACCGTTCTATGAAAGTTCTGAACAGCTGACAGACCAAGCAGGGAGTCTTATTTTTTATTTTATTTTTTTATTTTCTATTTTTTTGCGATGCTCTAACTGTAAAGTAGACTGAAGACAAAAGGAAAAACACAACAAGACACAGTTCTTCGAGCAGCAACCAACAGAGAGTCAGAGTCACAGGAGAACGCCTCACGCAGCCGCGGGTACCAGGGTTGTGCAAGCATCTCCCAGCATCCTTGTGCTGCTGCTTTAGGCTCAACCAGTCTCGCCCCGGGCGTCAGCCGTCTACACTGTAAGAATTGGACGCTCCGTGCATCCGTATAAACGTGCAAGGTTTGCTTTGCTTGGGTGGACAGCAGCCCCTGTACCATTTGAACTCATTTTGTAACAGCAATTTCGCTTGCAAAAAAAAAAAAGAAAAGAAAAAAGAAAAAAAGCTATGAAATAAAACATGTCCCTTAACTACATTGCTATGGAATTAATTTTTTTCCCCAGGGAAAACTGGTGTATTTTTTTATGAACAGTATCGATTTGGAGTGACCAAAAGATACTTGAAAAAAGTGGGCTTATTTTGATTTCTCATCTGGAATAATCATGTTCTGGCATTATATCAACTTATATTTAATAAATATGCGTTTTAATTTATTATGTATACTCACATACTAGAGAAAGATATTAGTATGCATTTAATAAAACATATTCACTTGAACGTGCGGAATACTTGGTTATTTGAAATGAGCTTTTCTGTTTGTTTTAAATGAAGGGTAAATGATAGTAATAATAAAAATAATCATAAGTAATAATAATAGTCTGACAGGAGAGGCTGGGCGGTATGTAAGGAGGTCAGAGCTAGTGGGAAGCACCCACCACTGTAAATACTGAGTAAGTCCTCACTATCTACACACGTGTCAGTGATGCGTAGGCTACAGTGCTCCTGTCCTCATAGAATCCAGGGAGATGTCACCATGACCAAGGCAAGTCTTATAAAGGACAACAGTTAATTGGGGCTGGCTTACAGGTCCAGAGGTTCAGTCCATTATCATCAAGGCGGGAGCATGGCAGCATCCAGGCAGGCCTGGTGCAGGAGGAGCTGAGAGTTCCACATCTTCATCTGAAGCCCTCTAGGAGAAGACTGGCTCCCACAAGATTAGGATGAGGGTCTTAAAGCCCACACACACACAGTGTCACACCCACTCCAACAAGGCCATGCCTTCAAAGGGCCGTGCCATTCCCTGGCCCAAGCATCTACAAACCATCCCAGGAGACCTGATTATGAATCAGGAGAAAGCATCATCAGAGTGGGGTGTTTAACAAGATGGCTGACTTTATTGTTAATAGCGTGATGCTCTTTTATGATTTCTGGTTTTTTTTGGGGGGGGTGAGGTTTGGCTTTTTTGTTTTTGTTTTGTTTTTGTTTCAGCTTTGATTTCCTGGTTTGTTTGCTTCTTTGTTTTATCAAGTTACACAGTTTTTCTAAGTAAGAAAATAGCAGCTGCTGAAAATGGCAGCTGGCTCCTTTGAACACGTGAGGTCCCAGCATTCTCTGTAACTACATGCAGTTCAGAGAAGGGTCGTGCTGGTGCTCAGGTACATGGGGAAAGGATTATTGTGTTCCTGCTTGCCTAGGTTTTTATCGTTCCGACAATAGGTGCCTTGTCTATCCAGTGGCTATGCCGTCTTGTCAAGACATGAACAAGGTAGTCCCCGCCATGAGGTGATACGTCTAGCTATACAGCTGAGGCGACTATCCCTTTGATGCTTTGCAAACATTGGGTTTTTTACTTCAAAAGGAAGACAAAGGAATGATTTTGTTTCCATCCGCCTGAAAGCTACTGCTGTTAAAGAGGTCTCAGGGCCAGGCAGGAGAGGGCTCAGTGGTTAAGAGCACCCATTGCTCTCTCAGAGGACTTGGATTTGGTTCCCCCAGCTCACGACCACCTGTAACTCTAGTGCTAGGGGATCTGATGCCTTCTGTGGACCACACTGGTCACCAGACATGCACATGGTACACAGACACACATGTGCAGGCAAACACTCATACACAGGAAACAGCAACAACAACAGAGGCAAGAGCCTCCTTTCTTACTAGTAAAGCTTTTCGAAGAAGACGGGTGGCTTAAGGTAGTTCGGAGAAGTCTGAAGAAACCACCTTGATATCACTGCCTTTGTGGAGACTTGAAACTATTGGGGGCTTCCTTTCTCCTACATTTGTGCTACCAGGGCCAGAATCCTGAGGAGTCCTCCGTGTCACTGAGCACAGAGTGCCCTTTCCCACCTGTGTGCACTCTTCCCTTCTCCAAATTTTTTTTTCTTTTTTTCCTCAAGAGAACACCTCTCCCTGCCCTGTGCTACTGTACAAACAGGTACTCTACTGGTTACATCAAGGTCAGAGTGAGCTACATGGGGAGGTCAAGTCTTAAAAGCAATGACAAAAAAACAAAAACCATTGGGATGAAAACTCAATTTGGCATATCAGAGAATCCAGAGGTTTTTGACTGCAAAAGAAAAAAAAATACTAAAGCTACTGCTAATAACTGCCCTGCTCTCCTCTTTTGAAACAATGGCTGGTCCCAACTAAATGGCAAACGCAGGTTAAAAACTTGACAGATGGGGTTGGGGCTTTAGCTCCGTGATAGAGCACTTGCCTAGCAAGCGTAAGGCCCTGGGTTCGGTCCCCAGCTCCGAAAAAAAGAAAAGAAAAAAAAGAAAAAGAAACTTGACAGCTTCCCTTGGGTATCCAGGATGGACCTGTGAACAACAGAGGGGAGGAAGGGAAGGGGAGATTCAGTCATTGATTTCATCATTCCAGAGCTCACTCTTTATTCCACAAGTGAAATACAGTGCAGCAGAGTTCCCTCCTTCACACCATGCTCTGGCTGGTTTCCGGGTGAGTGACGTCCCCCCTCCCCCGTGCCTACAAGGAACACTGTCCCTTGCTCTTGGTCCTCCCCACCAATCTGATGTTTTTCCCACCTGCGATCCCACAAGGCACTGCAGTGTTATTTTTCAGGACTTTAGGAAATGAGCTCCTCTCATGCTAAAGATTACTCGAGCACACAACCGTCTTAGACGTAAACAGCGATGCTCAAAGCATGTGTGTGCGTGTGTGCATGAACCGTGGCGCTGGAGTTCTGGGTGTGAGCTCCAGACCCCAGCGGAATTGTCATCACAACCCATGCCTGCTAGGACACAGGGGTTGAGCGGTTAGGGTGAGAGCCAACAAAATAAAGGTTTTCCACCTCGCTGCTGCTCCTCCTGATATGCTAAATTAGCAGATGCAAAACTGTATGCACAAAGGAAATTCCTCCTATCCTTCTGTCCCCCACTTTCTCCCTCCTCTGTCCTCTCTGTCCTGTGACTGTTCTTAGGAAGAAATAGCTAGCCCTAGATAAAGGATGGGTCAGACCAGAGAAATTCCACTCAAATCTGATTTAGTGAAGCAAAGTTTGTTGGGGTCAATACTAGCACATGGGTGACTCAAAAGTAACTGTCACCGACTGGAAAACTGCACCCTTGGAGCTCCCTGCTGACTTCCAGAGGCTTAGGAAGACACCCTCCCTCCCCACCCCCTCATCTTACACATGATAGACCATCACCCTGGAATGAGCTACACCTCAACTCTACAAAGGAGTTTCGCATTTATTCTTTTATTTTCCTTTATTGAAAACTAAAGTCGTTTTGAGGTTAAGAAATCTTCCAAATATTTCCCAAAGTAAAAATAAAATATTCTCTTAGAATGTTGCTATTCTTAAAACTAAAGCTACTTTGCCCTGGGGTAAGGAGGAAGAGGTTTAGTTCCCATGAATTGAAATCTAACCTCTTTGCCGTTGGTCTCCATGCTTCTCCCTAGCATGTCTCTGAGTAAAGAGTTTTAAAGGTTCTGTTACAGGAAATTAAGGTTCCTTTCCACAGGACCTTTGTCTTGTTGGTGAGGGAATTTAACAATTGACTGAGAAGGAAACTGACCGTTTTATTAAAGTTTGAGGGGAAAAAAACAAGGGTCAGTTAAGCTATAAATGTCAGCTGCTGTGCAGAGAAAAATGGAGAAGAGGAAGAGGAAGGAAGACCTGCATTAGGCTCAAGGAAAACAAGAAAGTTGGCAAATAGTACGTCAGAGAAAGTGAAAATGTCCAGAGTGTGGAGGCAAGCATGTTTAAGATGTTGGCGAGTATTCAAAAATCAGATGGAGTAGAAAATCTCGCGGTAGAAATCTTGGCTCGAGTCCAGACAGATCACAGCAAGTCAACATGGTTCCAGATGGAGAAGTTTAATGAGAGAAGAAGAGTAGAGGAGGAGAGGAATAGAGGCCGGCCATGAGCACGAGGAGGGAAGGGGGAAGGGAAATGGGGAGAGAAGGGACAAAGGGGAAGAAGGGAAGAGAGCAAGCAACGAGAAGAGAAAAAAGAGAGGAGAGGAGAAAAGAGAAGAAGAGAAAAGAGAAGAAGAGCAGAGCAGAGCAGAGCAGAGCAGAGCAGAGAGAAGAGAAGAGAAGAGAAGAGAAGAGAAGAGAAGAGAAGAGAAGAGAAGAGAAGAGAAGAGAAGAGAAGAGAAGAGAAGAGAAGAGAAGAAGAGCAAGAGAAAAGAGAATGAGGAGGGGGCAAGCAGCCCCTTATAAAGTATCTGGCACAGCTGGCTGTTGCCAGGTAACTGTGAGGTGGAGCATATCTGGCTGTTGCCAGGTAACTGTGGAGGCGGAGCTTAGGTACAATACCAACAAGGGGTGTGGTGGTTTGAAGGAGAATGGCCCCTGTGGGCTCAGGGATTTGAATGTGTAGTCAGAGGGAAGTGGCACTATTTGAAAGGATTAAAGAGATGTGGTCTTGTCGGAGGAATCGTGTCCCTGAGAATGGGGTTGGAAGTTGCAAAAGCTCATGCCAAGCCCGGTGTGTCTCTCCTGAGCCGAACCTGCTACCATGCTTCCCACCGTGATGACAATGACTAAACCTCTAAAAGGATAAGTCGGTCCCAACTAACTGCTCTAAGAGTTGCCTTGACGTGGCGCGGTGTCTCTTCACAGCAACAGAACAGTGACGGTGACAAAGACCGGGGAATGAGGACAAGTTACACTTTCTGGCTCAGACTTGGTGAAGATCAGCAGATAACAGTCCCGAGGGAGTTGGGGGGTGAAGGAACTCTAGCCAGCCAGAGCATCACAAACATGGCTCTGGCAGGCCTCGCTCTTCTCCCGAATTCCCTATGCCTTGCTAAAAACAGTGAGATTCCATTCCCAAAGCTAACCACCAAGGTCTATTCTATTCCCTTATTTGGCCACAGTCTCCTCCTAAGGCTGACTACTAACCGCTGACTAAAGTCCAGCTACCGAAGTATTGAAGTTCAACAATCGAAAGCCCCCATTGGCTCACCTAATTAACATGCCCAATCAAAATTAAGCACCTCATCCTTATACGGTGGAGGGGGGGTTCCCTTTTTACCTTTATAAACTGTCGTTTGCCTATGGCCCATGTCTGCTTCCTATCAACAGGCTGCCTTTTATCCTCCTCTGAGACAAATACCCCTTCCCCCTTTCCCTTGTTCCCTTCCCCTTCTCCCTCATCCTCTGTCTCCAGTCTTTGTCTCTAATTCCCTGCCCTTTGTCACCCTGGGGCAAATATATCTCCATTGTGCTGAGAACTCAGTCTCACTGGTCCTGAGCAGATACTGATCCTGTCATCGGGGGAGGGATAGTGTTTCTCCTGGTATTTATAAATATAATACATTATCTCATTCTGGTGATTAATCCTCCTAATTCCTCAGCATTTCTTTTAGTTTGTTTGCTTTTCTGAAGGGCCATCTCCTGGCCCAGTGATTGAGAAGCCCAATTGGATGAACTCTTAAGGAGAAGAATTTGGGGCAACTTAGAATATCATGTCTCCACCCAGAGCCAGAGGTAGAATTCATTCCATTCTTTGGACTAACAGGAAATTTCTTTCTTCTCATGAACAAAGCCCTGATAAACTTTTCATATGTGTTTTAAATCTTAATTAGGAGCAACGCTGATTCTCCTCTGTCTGGCACTACCAGGGAAACTGTTGGAGACTGGGTTTCATCCTCAACAATCTGCAGGCCTGCTAATGTCTGCCCAGCTACCTAACAGTTTGTATGTGAATTGCCTCTAGGATTCTTTTTTTCCAGTTCTCATTTTTAACATCTCAGGACTCATTAAAGTGACGTTTTTCTTAACCGTACTGGTGTCCGTCCATGTTTCCATGTTCCTGGTTGGGTGTTTCAATGTTCCTGGTTGGGTTTTCCTCAGATCTGGTACAGTCCTCCAATTTATCATGTGGATGAAGACCGTGCAGGAGATGTTGCATAGCAATTTCCTCTGGGATTGAAACATTCTATCCTGCAGGAACATTATTTAAGCAGGAAAGTACACAATTCAAAATAGCTTCAGGAAGTCCCTAAAACTGATCAGACTCACTAGGCCTTTCCCAGCCAGAGTAAGGAATAAAAGCTCAGAGTCCCTTTCAGCCAAGCTACTGCCATGCAGTGGAGACTGATACCAGACAAGCTGCCTGGAAGAGGTTTAGAACAACTGAGTCACTTGGAAAAAACAATTTCCAAACTGTTGAACTGCCTGCAAGCTGTACAGCATGCTCCAGGTTCCCAGCTTTTGTAAGCTGTCATCCAGGCTGGGGTGGGCTTTGGTGATACAGTTATCTTTGAGTCATTGCTGCTCCTGTAACTAACCCCTTACCCATGTGCCTGTGAGTTAGCCCTCACCTATATACCTGTGAGTAAACTCCCTCACCCATATGCCTGTGAGTAACCCCTCACCCATGTGCCTGTGAGTAAACTCCCTCACCCATGTACCTGTGAGTAACCCCTCACCCATATACCTGTGAGTAACCCCTCACCCATGTGCCTGTGAGTAACCCCTCACCCATATACCTGTGAGTAACCCCTCACCCATATACCTGTGAGTAACCCCTCACCCATATACCTGTGAGTAACCCCTCATCCATGTGCCTGTGAGAAACCCCTCACCCATATACCTGTGAGTAACCCCTCACTATATACCTGTGAGTAACCCCTCACCCATATACCTGTGAGTAACCCCTCACCCATGTGCCTGTGAGTAACCCCTCACTATATACCTGTGAGTAATCCCTCACCCGTGTGCCTGTGAGTAACCCCTCACCTATATACCTGTGAGTAATCCCTCACCCGTGTGCCTGTGAGTAACCCCTCACCTATATACCTGTGAGTAACCCCTCACCCGTGTGCCTGTGAGTAACCCCTCACCCATATCCATATACCTGTGAGTAACCCCTCACCCATGTGCCTGTGAGTAACCCCTCACCCATGTGCCTGTGAGTAACCCCTCACTATATACCTGTGAGTAATCCCTCACCCGTGTGCCTGTGAGTAACCCCTCACCTATATACCTGTGAGTAATCCCTCACCCGTGTGCCTGTGAGTAACCCCTCACCTATATACCTGTGAGTAACCCCTCACCCGTGTGCCTGTGAGTAACCCCTCACCCATATCCATATACCTGTGAGTAACCCCTCACCCATATACCTGTGAGTAACCCCTCACCCATGTGCCTGTGAGTAACCCCTCACTATATACCTGTGAGTAATCCCTCACCCGTGTGCCTGTGAGTAACCCCTCACCTATATACCTGTGAGTAATCCCTCACCCGTGTGCCTGTGAGTAACCCCTCACCTATATACCTGTGAGTAACCCCTCACCCGTGTGCCTGTGAGTAACCCCTCACCCATATCCATATACCTGTGAGTAACCCCTCACCCATGTGCCTGTGAGTAACCCCTCACCCATATTCCTGTGAGAAACCCCTCGCTATATACCTGTGAGTAACCCCTCACTATATACCTGTGAGTAACCCCTCACCCATGTGCCTGTGAGAAACCCCCATAAAATACACAGTTGACCAAGTTGGACTTTGATGTTATCCATATTTTGGACTGTCATGGGCTTCCTATTTTGGGTTGAGTAAATGTTTGTGTTACATCTTCCCAGGAACAGTTTTGTCACATACCAGGAGAGAAGATGACCTAAAACAGACTGGTGTTAAGGGACAACTGACTCCATTTTTCCTTTCTCAGTTAAAGATAGCGTCAGAGTTTGGTTTATTCTTACATTGTTCCTTACGGTGTCTTTTCCCCTGCAATCATGTCCCCAGCTAGTCAGCTTGGTTGTGTTGTTGTTGTTGTCCTTGTTGTCATTGTTGCTTTTTTCCCCTCTACATGCTTGTGATTTACATATCATGAACGATTTTCGTTGTTTCATGGTTTGTTCTGTGAACTAATTACAAAATTCCGCTCTCTAAATCACTTGCTCACTTGTGTTACAAAGTTTCCCCTGCTTTTAAGGTCAGGACTACTTCATCCTCCTACTTCAGAGGAGACTAAGTTTGGCCCAGTCGTAAAATAAGTTTTTACCTTGAAACATTTCAGTGTTTGATTTCGACACCATAACCGCTGGACAATGCTTAGTAGCACACACAGCAAGGGGGGCAGCCTCTCTCCATGGACAATTAAAGTGTCTGCCAAGGGGAAAAAGTGACTGTGACCCTTTACTGGGGCAGGGGCAGGGACAGTATGAGGAAATTGTTGCAACAGTCTCTCCTTCCTGAGATTGTTTGCCCAAGGTGAGAGAGACTGGGAAGACAGGTTGTCCCAACAGACTTTCCTCTGTGCTGAGCAAGGTCCTCTGTAAGCTCAGAGGAATCCTGCTCTAGGCGCTCTATCAGGTGTCAAAGAGAAGGAGACCATCATCGTAATCACCATGTCTATACAAGACAAAATTTACTCTTGATTTAGAGGGTGCACTGAGAAGTGCCAACACACAGAGACCGGAAGTGTGATTTGGTTTTTATTCTAAGGAAGATGGCGGCTGTGTCTTCAGCTGAGCTCTAAAGAATCAGTACAGGAAAGGAAGGAGGAGAGGGGAAAGAGTCACGGCTCCAAGCCATCAAATTCCTCATAGAGCAGCGGACCTTTAACTAAGCAAAGGCTTAATGAGGAGGGTTAAACATTAAAACATTTGCATTAAAGTCTTACCAGGACTTACCAGGGAGGAGATGAAAAGGTTTTAATTCCTTGTCCTTAACACAAGTTCTATCATATTTGATATTTCTTACAGGGGCATGGAGATGTTCCTGAAGCCACAACTCAGGTTCCATTTATTTTCATACTCGAACTCTAAATGTACTAGAATCTGGCAATGATTCTGCCCTAATACCTGCCCACTGACCCGGTGTTGAATGTGCCCCGTATATAGTGATACCTCTGGCATTGACCAGTATATACTAATTGGGAATCATTTTCTGTCTGACAGAAAGCTGAGCAAAGCCATTCCTGATCTTGACTTGAGGACCACGTCTCAGACAGGAGGTCAGTAATCACAAGCCAAAATTGCTGACTCTTGACATGAGGAAGCTCCCCCAAGCCCCAGAACCATAATTCAGCCTAATTCTTTTTTTTTAAGATTTATTTTATTTATTCCCTGTATGTAAGTACACTGTTGCTGTCTTCAGACACACCTGAAGGGGACATCGGATCCCATTATGGATGGTTGTGAGCCACCATGTGGTTGCTGGGAATTGAACTCAGGATCTCTGGAAGAGCAGTCAGTGCTCTTAACCGCTCAGCCATCTCTCCAGCCCTTCAGTCTAATTCTAAATAGCACGTACATATTATCCATCAAAGCCAAGGATTTCTCCATGACACTGAGCACAAAGCAACTTCACATTCTGAATTTACACCAGTGCCAAAAACTCTCCGCGTCCTGTTAGCCTTCCTATGGCCCTGTGGAATCTTCCCGCTTTTTGCTTTTTTTTTGTTTCTTTGAGCCGGGACCTTACTGGTATTCCCGGCTAGCCTGGAGCTTCCTTTATAGAACAGTCTGACCTTAAATTTCAAAGATATCTGCCTGCCTCTGCCTCCTAAGTGCAGGGAATCAAAGGAGTTTACCACCAAGCCTGGTTTCCTGACTTTTTCTAATCTCTCGAGACTTTAAACTCCCACATAAAGATAGTTTGCATAAATTAGATGAGTCATATTCTTTTGTTAATATTCATGGTTCGCTGAAGCAGGATGAAGAATGTTCTTCGCATTCAAATTAGAATGGAGGCAAGAAGCATGAAGAAGATACTGTGTGGAACAAATATAAACAAGGAACAAACAATTCAGAAACAATGTTGCCCTGGAGAGTAGGCGCTGGCTGAACCACAGGCAGCCAGGATCACCACTAACCACAGGGTTATTAAATGGGCTTCTCTACTTATGAAAGAGTCTGGGACACGTAGGTCTCAGCTGAAGCTCCAGTAAGGTAGAATATGGTAAGAAAAAAAAAACAATTATTAATTACTGGTTTATTGATTTTTTTGGTGATTGACTAAAAGCTCTGCTTGTAATGCCTATTTGCCAGGCACGAAGTCACTTGCTACAGAGTAACATGGAGAAATAACAGCCTGCTCACAGCCATATTCACCCGGATAAAACCTCCCATGCTTGCCTGCTCTCCTTGAGGTTTTAGTGTACTTGATGAGAATACAAACTGGACCCGGGATTGAAGCCTTTCAGCAGCTATCCTAGCTTTGGTTCACCAATGACATCGCCTCTCTTCCCCTCTTGTTGGTGTCAGAGTGCTTACTACAGAAGGATACCCACATTGTTGTGTGATATCTGGCCAGCAATCTGGCACTCCTTCTACATCGGCATGTTGAGAAGAAAACATGGTTTTTTAGCACAGAGGCTGCAAGAATACAGATTAGAGGTGTGTGGGGAGAGAGGAGTGAGATTCTACAAAATAACTCCTCTATTCTTTCGGCTCTTCTCTGGGATCAGTAAAAACTAAATATGGATGGGTGGTTTTTATAACCTATGAAAAACCCCGTCTTAGTAGTTGTTTATGGATTAACATCCGATCAGAGGTGAGCTGTTTCGCAGCTGCTAAGAGACCTCCTTGTGGCATTACCTCATCATTTATTCAAAGCCCCTGGATGTACATCAAAGCACATGGTGTTTTGTGCCCTTCAAATTTCTAGGGAGCACAATGAGGCGTTTCTCTGAAAGTGAGCCTGTGGGTTCAGATGTATAACCCTATAGAGTGTGCACCACAGCAAGAGAGGCTATATGAGTGTTTGGTCTGCTGTCAGATTCATATTCTCCACTTCACAGAAAGATTCTGGACCTTTTTAAATGCCACAAATATGGGATGCTCTGGGAGAATACTGGATTGGGATATTAACCCTGCCTCCTGACCAGTTAAACGTTGGGAGCTCCTAAGCTAGTAGAAGAGCACTGTGGTCTTTAAATTCTTTAGATGTTGTGATCTTAAGTTCTCTGAAAAAAATCTATGTTTATGGTGCTTTGGGGACTTTCCTGTCAGCTCACAATTCTGGGAATGAATTCCTTTAATTAATCACCTGCAAATTTCATGATCTGAATGTTCTCTCTCAGAAGCCCCTGTAGGGCAGAAAAATATGGGCATGAGGCTAAATTAGAATTTCACCTAAACACTTGGAGGGAGACAGTACAGGTATGGTCTATAAAGCAAACAGAGCATTCTATGCTAAATATTAGTCACTGCCTGTCTACATTGACAATTTAACAAAATATATTGTAATTTTTAACTGGGTATGTTGCCTTCTTAGTCCCTAAACTGGACAACTCTGTCTAATACTGCATTTCTGTGTTCTGGGTTTTGACAATACTGATGAACCCATGTAGATACCAGCCTGGGCATCCTGGAGACAAGCGCTCAGCTCCACCTGTGTCCAGTGAGGACCGGTGATGGGTTCAGGGTTGGAACAAAATGACTATAACAGTTTGTGGCTTGGGGAAGTAATCATTTGTATTTTACATTGTCCTTGTTTCTTATTCTTTTGGAAGACTCTGCCCACTGCTCACCAGTCTCTGGTATAAACAGGAATGTGGAGGTGAAGAAGGATGGCCTTCTCTTCTTAGGGTTGTTTCGAACTGCTGGTGGGGTGTATGCCAAATTGAGTGCTATCTGACTATGAAATTTCTTCATCACCAAATACAGTGCGCCAGATACATTATGTGTTCTATTTGTAGGAAAATGAGGCATTGACTGTGGAGATTTTCTTAACAATGACTGAGTAAAATACTTTAGGAGAAATTCCCCACCCTTTTCTGTTTCTGAACTTGAACCTCTGGGCTTCATGCTAAGCATGCATATATCATAGCTGCTACATGCTAAGCATACATACTCCACCACTGCTACATGCTGAGCATGCATGCTCCAACACTGCTACATGCTAAGCATGCATATTCCACCACTGCTACATGCTGAGCATGCATGCTCCAACACTGCTATGCTCTAAGTATGCCTACTCTGTCACTGATCAGTTACCACAGGCTCTATGAGAAATTTTTAATGGATTCTTTTAGCACGTGGTATTAATGACCCATCACACGAAAACTCTAAGAAACAGCTCCATGCTGACAAAAGACAAGGAACAACAGCCCGGCTGGATTCTGTTTCAAGGCTGGTTCCCTTACACAGCATGATGGGGTACTCAAGACCTGGTGATATGCCTCCGTAAGAGGACATTGAGACTCTGTGTGTGGCCCTGGCCTCGCACTATGGCTGAGCTAACACATGCCCTCCTGTCAGCACTAGTAGCTGCACATCATAGTCCAGGACCCTCTGGACCTTCCAGTGCCACCCTGTGAGCCTGCCACAGCTGAAGGACTTTGCTATGGAAGCAGCTTGAACCTGTAAGGCTTCCAAGCATCCTCGCTGAAGATTCCCCAGTGGAATGCTGCAGCAGCATTCTCTGCCCAACTAACCATTCCCTCTTGAGGAGATGTTTAACTTTTATATTAGCATGACGTTATAAGAAATGTTTGTGTTGATACACCAAGCATATTTGAAAGGCAAATCTTGTATGAACCTCGGGAATGCTGAGCACTTCAGAGCCCTCTGGCCATGTTCTTCACACCATGGAACTTTCTCCAAAAGCCATCAGGATAGGAGTTGGTTCCTGGGCCTGGGAACATGAACTTTGACCCTGCCAGCCAGGTGGAGAAATCCTCCTTCAGATGATTGGACTCAGACAACTGTCTCCTTACAAGTTGTTGCTAAGACAAAAGTTTAGACACAAGATGTCTAAACTTAGACAACTCCATAGAACAGAAGCTATTCAGGTATTGGGAAGACTCCCGCTCCCCTATGGTCTAGGACTTTGAACTTAGTTTCCCCCTTGTGATTATATAGTCTGAAAACAAAATGGCAGTACTTAGGAAAAGTTTCTTTGCTTGTTCCCAACAAGGTATATTTCTTGGAGGCCATAAAAAGATAAAACCAATTGTCTAGTCTTCATAGTCTTTTCTTTAGAAATTGAGGCCATGGGGGTTGGGAATTTAGCCCAGTGGTAGAGCGCTTGCCTAGGAAGCGCAAGGCCCTGGGTTCAGTCCCCAGCTCCGAAAAAAAGAACCAAAAAAAAAAAAAAAAAGAAAAGAAAAAAGAAAAAAGAAATTGAGGCCATGGATATTCAGAGTTGATATTGAAGGATGTGGATTGATCCCTGTAATTTTGTTGATATTATAAGTGTATGCTTAGACTTACTTTGATTAATTGTTCTAGTACAGCTTACTTAACACTAGGACATTTTTGTATTAGTCCATCTCTTCAGCCTGAAGTATTCCTTCCAGCATCCTCTGTAGAGCTGTCTCAGTGGTCATAAATTCCTTCAGTCTATTTTCATCACAGAAAGTTCTTATTTCCTGTTCAATTTTAATTGATAGTCTAGGTTGTGGAGCTTAGAATGGACCTTTTCTTTTTTTTTTTTTTTTTTTTTTTTTTTTTGGTTCTTTTTTTTTTTTTCGGAGCTGGGGACCGAACCCAGGGCCTTGCGCTTCCTAGGTAAGCGCTCTACCACTGAGCTAAATCCCCAGCCCCAGAATGGACCTTTTCAAAGCCTTCCATCTTTAAGTATTTCTACTGAACAATCAGGGGTTAAACTTCCTAGTTGATTTAACCTTCCTGTTTTGCTGCTACACCATGTTTATTGTACAGCATGAGGAAGGGGAGAGAAACACCGGTGGCCTCGTGAAACAGCAAAATCTTTTATTATTCCCACCGCATAAGCAGAGTCAGTGCTCGATCAGGGCCACCAGACGAGGACTTGAGAGCCTTGTTTCTTCTGGCAGCCCTGGTTAGGGCCTGAAGATTGTTTATAAGCATAAAACAGCAAGCGCCTGGGCCAAGTTACAGTTATGACTTTTACCAATCAGAATTCGGGAATTAGGGACTTTCCGCAGTGTCCCGTTATTGTCAACCAACAATAAATCTGTCTTTGCCCAATTAATCAAATTCATTTGTCCTTTCTGTTGTCAGGAACAGACATTGTGTTTTGGGGAGACTATTGTTCCTTAGAGTTGGGGTTGGTAACAGGTATGTTTGGGGGAACAATTATTGTTTGGAGAGGGAGTTGATCGGTTTAGGTAAAATGGCCCTTGTTGTGATTTGCCCTGGAGTTATCTGTATTTTGATGCTAATTCCACTGCCCCAAGGACAGCTGCCTAGTCACTACTCAGGACTCAGGTGACTTCACCAGAAACTTCTCCCCATTGACTTTGTAAAATACAGGTGAGGGCAGGTACAGGATAGAAGGAGGCCTGTCATTGGAGGAGAAGGAAGGATGGGTGGGAGAGAAGTTAGAAGGAAGAGGAGGAGACTGGAATGGAAAGGAGGAAGAGACAGGAAAGAGAGAGAGAGAGAGAGAGAGAGAGAGAGAGAGAGAGAGAGAGAAGCCAGGGCAGGAGAATATGGTGGGTGATGTTAAGATTCTGCTCTGTGTATTTACAGGTTGTTATTAATGTTCTTAAGGGATGAATGTGTTCTGGGCATTGTATGTTTAGGTGGGCAATTATATCTTATCAATTGGGTCAAAGATTATCGTGTTGTGTGTTCTTTTATGTGACGGTTTGGGTGTAGGAAAGTGTGTGGCAGCTGGAGACACTGGGCCACCGTGGAATTGGGATGTGCTTTCGCCAAGATATCTAGCAGATATCTTGGGGCACTGTGGTGCTGAACCTAACAAGGTAAAAGACAACCATACTTTTTATTTTTTATATTTTTACAACAACAGGCTGTACTTAAGACAAGTTCCTTTTATCTACTCCCAACACTGAAACTTTCAATAGCATTCCTTTTGTCTGTTGTTTGAGTTAGGGTTACTATGGCAATGGTGAGACATCATGACCAAGGCTACTTGGGGAGGAAAGAGCTTTTCAGCTTATACTTCCATACCGCTATTCATCATTAAAGGAAGTCAGGACAGAAACTCAAACAAGGCAGGAAGGAACCTGGAGGCAGGAGCTGAGGCAGAGGCCATGGAGGGATGCTGCTTACTGGTTTCATGGCTTGCTCAGACGACTTCTTAGAGAACCAAGGAACATCAGCCCAGGGATGGCACCTCCCACACTACACTGGCGCCTTCGTCAATCACTAATTAATAAGATTCTCTACAGATTTGCAGACTTATTGAGGCATTTTCTCAATGGAGGCTCCCTCCTCTCTGATGGCTCTAGTGTGTGTCAACTTGTCATAAAACCAGCCAGCTCCACTGACCCCTTGGTCAGCTTGACACACAAACACATCGCTTCCTTTTTCTGCTGTTCATCCCCAAGATCACACATTAATAAAGGCATCTCAATATAAAAGTATTTTACAAACTTAAAAAAAAATCCCACATCCTTACAGATTCAAACAAGATATCTTAACAGTAGTCTTTTAAAAAATATCCAGTCTCTGCTTTCTATGTGGTTGGTGTGCCATTCTTCTCCTCCTGTGTGCATTGAAGAGTCGATCTTTTCATGGTGTCCCAGACAACTCCATTGTTCCATTGACATAGTTTTAGAATTTTCCAACTGACCTTTACTGAACGATCCATTCTTCTCCCTTGTTATTAAGCTCTGATACTGTTCTCCATGTAATGTGTTCTGTTGATAAGGCTTTCCACTGAACTTTAAATTCGGCATAGTAAATGTTTCAGGTCTGGCATAAGTTCAGTTTGGCTTTTCCTCAGCAATTCTCTTTATCAAATTCAACTCTCATATCGTGGGTTGACTTTTCTTGTCTTCTTCAGCCCTTTTTGTTCCGTTTGGGATACGTTCGTGCGATGTGGTGACGTTTTGTTTTGCTTTCTTGACTTATTTCTAATTGTGCTTTAAAATTTTTTGTCTGTGGGTTTTTCCAGATAGTTAACACTGGGAGCCATTGTGTGGGCCTCCTCTCCGGGTCTGAAACTTCCCCTGGGAGCTCTGGAACCTCTGTGACTGGGGTGGGGGGGGGGGAAATATCCCATTCACAGTATCTTCAAATGTGTAAAACAGAAGATTTAAGACTGTAAACCTTACCAAAGAAGCAAAGAACACGAAATTTCAAGACACTAAAATGAAAGCAAAAGGGTACCAGACAGTAGGAAGAGCTTTGAGTCTCCAGAATAAATACTGTGAAAATTGCTATATCACCAAAGGTCATCTACAGAGTCAATCTAATCTCCACCAAGAGTCAAGTGACTTTACTTACAGAACAAACAATCCTGAAATCCATACTGAAACTCAAAAGACCATGCATAGCAAAAGCAGGTCTAGGGTGAAAGACTGCTCCTGGAGGTATTGATGCCAGCACAACCTCAAAGTACACCACAGAGCCATAGTGTCAAAAGCAACACAGATATTGCCACAAAAACAGACATGTACAATACAGAATACAACAGGAACCCAGACATCACCCAAATATCCATGGCAACCTAATCTTCCACAAAGTTTTCAAAAACTTAGCATAGGATGAATATACAAAGATACAAGATACCCCATTCTGCAAATGATGACGGCAAAAGATACGAGATTCCCATCCAGGAAAGTGAAGTGATATTCATATTTGTCACCTTATAGAATAATCAATTCAAAGTGGATATAAGAAATTAGAGTCTGGATTTCTGAAGCTGCTAAATTTAGGGAAACATTTGAAGATGTAGGTATAACCAAACTCTTTCTGCATGAACCCCCAATAGCATAGGAAATAGTCCCACAAGAGGACAAATGAGATTGCATAAAATTCAAAAGTTTCTATGCAGCAAAGCAAGCTATAAACTGCAGACAGCCTGCAGAATGGGAGAAAAATCTTTGCCAGTTGTTTGTCAGGCAAATGTGTGTGTGTGTGTGTGTGTGTGTGTGTGTGTGTGTGTGTGTGTGTGTGTCTGGGAAGAAAGACTAATGGTTGATGTCTTATTTAGGGCTTCTGTTGCCATTATGAAATACTATGACCAAAAGCAAATTGGGGAGAAAAACATTTATTTCAATTTACAGTTCCATATTATAGCCCATCATTAAAAGAAAACAAAACGGAACACAGGGCAGGACTCCAAACAGGACCTGAAGCAGAAGCCACGAGGAATCACCCTTACTTTTTGCTCTCTGTGGCTCCCTCATCCTGCCTTCAGCCATCTGGAACAACCTAGCCAGGGGCAGCATCGCCCACTGTGAACTGAGTCCTCCCACATCAATCAATCACCAATCAATAAAATGCCACAGGCCAATACCATGAAGGCGTTCTTTCCATCAAGATTCCTCTCTCTCTCTCAGATATGAGTAAATAAATGTCAAGCCGACCAATGGCAGAGCCAGTTTTAAGGTGTCAAGGACCCACATCCATCATGGGGATGCCAATTAAAACTGTCTTGAGATCCTCATTTCATCACCGTGAGCATGACTGCCATGAAAACGAATGGCAGCCGAGTCTGTGAGGTAAGTGGGGAAGAGGCAGCCCTACTGATGGAAACGCAGACTGCTACAGTCACTACCCAGAGGTCAGCACGGGGGACGGGTGTCTCAACAACTTAATGCAGGACTACCACGTGGCCCAGCTGTGCCACTTCTTGGCAGACACCCGAAGGATTCTGGCTCCTACCACAGAGACACTTGCACATCTGTCTGAGCTGCTCTGCTCTTAATGTCCAGGATCGGAGCCAGCCCAGGTGTCCACCAGCAGATGACTAGATAGTGAAAATGTGATACGTACGCTAAATGGGATCTTTCTCATCTGTCAAGGAAAGTGTAATTAGCAAGAAAATGGACAGAACCGGAGAATGTACTACAGGAGGTAACGCAGGCTCAGAAACACGAGCTGCGTGTTCTCTAGCTCATGTGTGTTCTAGTTCTAGTTTATAATTACATACGAATATAGAGAGCCACACAGCGAGCAGAGGGAAACTAGAAACAGGCTCATGATAGGGGAAAGGGGCTTTTAAGTGGTGTGGGGGATATGAAATATATATATATAATTTATTTTATATCTATCTATCTATATATGATATAAAAGTCAGAAGAGCAAGGTTATGGGGTAATAGGAAAAGTCAAAATAATGGAAATTCCATATGTAAACCTTTACTCTTTTCATAATTAAAATTTTTTAAATCCATAATTCTAAATGCATAACTCTCTAATGACTTATCCTTAAAATATATGAAACCAAAGTAAAAGAACGAAGCAACTCACAACCACTGATGATAATTTTGACGAATCCCTCTCTCAGGGATTAGTGAAGGTCTCAGTGAGTAGAGGGCTTGCTGAACAAGCCTGAGGGCCTGAGTTCAAGGCCCCGGCACCCATGCAAAATGCCAGGTGCTGTTGTAAGCGCCTGCAATCCCAGCACTGAGGAAGCAGAGACAGGCAGGTCCTTGGGGTTTGCTGGCTGGTTGGTGTTTCTGAACTCAGGAGCTCCAGGTCCATAGAGACCTGTTTTCAAAAAAAAAAAAAAAAAGGGCATGAGGAAATATTAGACTTCCCCACATGTGTTTGTGCATGCACACACTCAAATAACACATCTTCCCCAAGATCTGACGAAGTGAAAAGACAGTAACCTAAAAAGTCAGGAGACCTTTCTGCTTTATATCAAACCTCCAGATAGCTACCCCAGCCCCATACACATACTCATAGACACAAACACACACACGGAGACACACACTCACAGCCACACAGACACATACATTCGTTTCAGGATATTTGATCACACTGTGAACCCCGAGGTCGAGTTGTTTACTGGAAAAACCTGTTTCTAGTTGTGCTGTTGCTCCAGCGTTAGCTCACACCTTTAATCCCTCTGGCTGGAATACAGACACGCCTTTGGTACTCGCCTTTAATCCCAAACAATGAAGGTAAAGTTAGTTTGTAGAAGGAAGCACCCATGTTAGAAAGTGATTCTAATTAGCAGACAAAATGACAAACCAGAGAAAGACTTGACAGAGTAAGATATGCCCAACTCTCATGAGAAGAGAGAAGAAAGGAAGCTTCTAAAGAGAGAAGTGCAGAGGGAGAGAAGGGAGGAAGGAGGCAGTTTTACTGGGACAGTTTTATAGAGATAAGTTGAAGAGAAAGAACAAGCTAGACACAGGTGACTAGAGAAGGAGCCAGAGAACGAGAAGGATCCAGCAGATTAGAACAGATTGCTACAGCTAGTGTGAGGCCAAGCAGAAAAATTCAGGAGAAGCCATGAGAGAGAATCCAGATGGAATCAGTCAGCTTGGAAAGGAGTTTGAGCCAGATCAGCTGAGTTGAACCAGCCAGAGACTGGAAACATTCTAGGCCGGGATTAGATTGAATGGAGAGTAGAAGCTTCCAGGGCTAGGCCTAGGTTAGCAGACCAAAGCAGTAAGCCTCAGAGACAATTACTGTTAAACATACACACACACACACACACACACACACACACACACACACACACACACACCAGAGAGAGACAGACAGACAGACAGAGACACAGAGACAGAAATAAAGACACACAGAGAGAAACACACACACAAACATACACTTAGACACAAACTCACAGCAACACACACAGAGGCAGAGACAGAGAAACACAGAAACACACACACACACACAAACATACACATAGACACAAACAGCATCACACAGAGACAGTCACAGACAGACAGACATAAACACGCACACACACAAACATACACACACAAACACACACACAAACATACACATAGACACAAACAGTGAGACAGTCACACACAAACACACACACACACAAACATACACATTGACACAAACAGTGAGACAGTCACACACAAACACACAGACAGACACACACACACACAAACATACACATTGACACAAACAGTGAGACAGTCACACACAAACACACAGACAGACAGACACACACACA
Source organism: Rattus norvegicus (assembly GCF_021556685.1). Taxonomy (NCBI): domain Eukaryota; kingdom Metazoa; phylum Chordata; class Mammalia; order Rodentia; family Muridae; genus Rattus; species Rattus norvegicus. Next base: position 51,727,710 of record NC_141542.1, read on the forward strand.
AACATACACATAGACACAAACAGTGAGACAGTCACACACAAACACACAGACAGACAGACAGACACACACACACACACACACACACACACACACTCTCTCTCGCTCTCTTAGGCTGTGTAGTCACTAAGCTCACATCTAACCTAGATGTGGTAGGTGTTAATGAGCAGGCAGTCTGACTACAGCAGGTTTAGGGACTTTGTCTTATCTCAGATGATGCATTTTCTCATTCTACAGCTTCAGCTTTCGATCAGAAAATGACAGCTCAGTACACAGTATTCTGTACTGAATTTCTGGGGTAGACTCAAATTGAGTTTTCTTCCTTCCAGCACGCCAGCAACATGACAGCATCTGCAGAACTCCCAATAATTAGATCACATTGGCAAATGTAGTGCAGATTCAAGGAATATCTAAACTTAATTTTCTTGCCCTGTGTGGGCTTTGTTTCCTTATCAGGACTGTGCCTAATTAACTTTTCTCCGTTTTACACAGGCTCTTCCCCATGGAGTCTGAAAGGTACTTCTCTCAATAGGAACTTCTTTTATTTGATTTTTATGATTCAGAGATAATTTTTGCTTCAAGGCCTCTGTTATTCTTCCTCATCTGACATGGGACTCTCCTTTGGATTACCTCCTAAGGTCAATACCACCTAGGGGCCGACTAGAACACCAAGATGTCTGCCAATAGTGACCAGTGCAGGATGGGAATCACGGCTTTGTAGTCTACAGTTCAGAATAGGATACACAAAGTATATGATCAAGGAATTAGACTACAAGGAAGCAAATACGCTAACGCCACTACCTATCCATAAATAGCTACGAATAGAAAACATGTCAGTGATGATTTCTTGACCATCTAGAATATTCTTATATGACATTCCTCAGGTAGAAGATTGGGGGTCAGGGTCTCAAACTGTGCTCACTCGCTCTTAAGAGTGCTACTCCGAGAGTTAAGAGTTCCCAAATAAGTCAGTGAAAATTTCTTTTGGGGAATGAGAACACTTGTTTACGTGTATGTCTGTCAACTACATGCATGTCCAGTGTCCTTGGAAGCCACAGGGCTTTGAAATACCAGAGACTGGCATTATAGACAGTTGGCAGCTACCAAATGGGGGCTATAAACTGAATCTGGGTCCTGTGAATGAGCGCCTAACGGCCTTAATGGGCATTTAATGAGGCACTCCAACCCCTAAATAAGTGAATTTTTAATGAGTTTGGAGCTCAGCTTGTACAGTCTCATAATTCCCGTGTGACTAAGACTCTTACAGAGTTCTCGAGTTTCACTTTTCCTGTTCCTGTGGGTATCTGTCACACACACACACACACACACACACACACACACACCCCGCCCCACCAGCATCCAAAGACAACTTCTGGGACATAGATATCCCATTTCTTATGTGGGGCTTTGGAAATACATAGGCAGATGCTTTGCCTTCCACTAGCCAAATAGTTTTATCTCCCGACCCTCCCAATGTCGCACATCATTAAGTTCATCTTCGTAACACCTTCTGTGACCAGCTGTTGACTATGGAACCTAGAGGTCATCTCGATCTGGTTCCCAGATAGGCCTCTTGAAGCCCCAGATCCTTCAGATGCTCTGTTTCCTCTACACAGCCACCCTGGCTCAGCTCTTCACCACAGAGATTCATTTCCTCTCTCAGGAATCTCGGTTGAGGTTGCCTCTTCCTTCCTTTGAATCTTGTATCATCAGCAGTCAGGAATTGAACCTTCCTTCTTCCTCTGTCTTTGCTACTTGGAAGTGTGGGGCAAGGAAAGAGGAAGGGTGGACTGGGTTTGATTCTCCATAGAGGCCCTGGTGTTTTGTAAAACCCACTTAAAGCATGTAGGTCTTAAGAGCATGGCCGCTGGGTTCTCCAACTACTTTTTTTTGGGGGGGGGTTCTTTTTTTCGGAGCTGGGGACCGAACCCAGGGCCTTGTGCTTCCTAGGCAAGCGCTCTACCACTGAGCTAAATCCCCAACCCCTCTCCAACTACTTTTTGGTTGTGAGTATGCACAGCTAACGAAGGCTGACTGTGTTTGAAGGCTGAGAGGATGCCAGAACTTCTGTCTGATAGTGTTTGTGTCTTATGGTCAAAGACGTTGAGAAAATCGCATGTATAGAAGAAAGCTTGAGCGTATTGGTGTGTTGCCATAAGGGTGACCTCCTTCCAAGGGGAGTTGTGGTGCAGCTCGTTAAGTGGGGTTATTAAAACTTAGCTTTGGCCTAGTGTTGGTGATTTTGAGGTACATTCAAGGCATCTTGGTTTTGTCCTAGTGTGGATGCTTTCAGAAAACAGAGGCAATTTTAAGGTTGGATATGTTGATAACTTTTTTTCTACTCTGGAAGAGACAGAAACAACCTCAAAATGCTCTAGCCATTTGTCCAGCTAATTCCTGGGCAACGCAGCATCAGAATCAGCAAACACTAAGAAAAAGATTCAGTTTACTATTTTGGGAGTCCTTTAAAATAATCTTTGTTTGGGCCCTTATTCTATAAATAGAAAGTTAACAGTGCTGTCCTCTTATTCACTTAGAGGCACCATCCAGCAAGGCGTCTGGCTTGCCATGTTGCATCTCTCCTACTTATAGCTCTTTGCGGCCTCTCCAGAAGGTGAGGAACTGTCTTTACAGATTCGCCTAGTTCATCTCCAGACAGTTACACCTTCCTAGATACGGTGGTGTCTGACTGGATGGGAAACAAGTTGACTGAAGAGGATTCTGTTCTTCATGGCTTTTCCACTTACAACAGCTATATGGCTTCTGTCTTGAGCATTCTGAGCTGCTCCTGGCTGTCATCTCTCTCCTTTTGAGTTCATTTTCTTCAGGTGAAATTTCCCTCCCCACTTGCTTGCTTACTCCTTTTGTCTCTTATACGGACACTTTGTGCAGAGGGACTGCCCGCCCACTTCTCCTTAGAGTACGATGGCCTCTTCACAGGGCCTTCCACAAATAGATCACAACCGGGTGGTGTGCACCCCCACAGCTCTTTGACCTCTTAAACTTGGCATCCAGTCACTCCCCTGCCTTTGCCAAGGTTGCCTTGTTCAGCTGCTGTTCCCTGAAAGCTTACTTTGGGGAAGAACGGTCCTTGAGGTTTTAACACGTGTGAGATTTCCCAGCTCTAACGCGTTTTTCACCAAAGGTCACCCTCTCAAAAACCCAAGGGTCGTCTTGATAGTCTGGTAGGCAGACTCAAAGGGGAAAACAGGTTTTTATATTGGAGTTTTGGGTTTTATTCAGAGTAGAAAAAGACGAATGTCTCGAGCACACAGGAAGGGAGCAGCCAGCAGGGCAGGAAAAGAAGTGCCTGAGAGGAAACAGCAGACTGTGGCGGTTCCCCACGGACTTGGAGACTTGCACCCACTTTGCAGACTTGGCTCCCTCTACACAAACGAGGGCGGTCTTGTTTGGTCAATATTTAAGTCCGGGCCAGGGCCCGCTGTGTGGTGCAGGTTGTGGTTAATTTTGATGTTGCTTCTGCTCAGACACAATATGTGTCGAGCATCCTTCGGACTCGGGGACAACTCTAAGCCTCTACACAACCTGGAAACTGCTCCCGGTACAGTCCAGAAGGAGCTCCCTTTATGGCGTTTCTTAGACAACTTAGGAACCAGGGCTTTAGCATGGAAAGCCCACAGTAGGAGCTTTCTTGGCTTCTCAGTTATGGCACACTGTGTCAAATATTACACGGTCCCGCTGGCCACCAGTGGAAGTCTAGCAAAGATCTAGAGAGGCAACAGAACCCCCCCCTCCCCAGAGTAAGTCACAGAGCCAGAGCTGAGCCACATCTGTGTGATTGGGGCGGAAAGGAAAAGATAATAAGAAACAACCAAGTTGCCACGGGACTCAGGGTTCATCCCCAGGACTAGAAGAACAGCAGCTGGTAAGACAGCATCTAATTTATGAGAAAAAAGCTGTCTGTCTATATCAGTCCGACATAAGAACCATGGAGAGTTTATATCCCATCAGACGAAGAACCATGGAGAGCCGGGCGCTTCTCTCAGGGTTAGCTGCTATCTGCAGTAGGAGGGGTGGATGCTCAACCTTAAAGTCAAACATTTAGGATGGGGTTTGGAACCCCGTTGGGTCTGCTTGCTGCTGTCTTGCTGGGTTTGTTTGTTTGTTTGTTTGCTTGCTTGTTTTTTTTTTTAGTGTTAATATTATTCTGTATGAATTGACATCAGTGAACTTAGGGATTCCTTGGTTAATTTAGTCGTTCCAGTACTGCATCTTTGATCGTTAGCTAACTGCAAAAGGAATTGTTTACAGCACTCTTTCAACCACCACCTTCATATTAGTCAGAATTTGTGTGCATTAAGAATACTTGTGGGGTTGGGGATTTAGCTCAGTGGTAGAGCGCTTGCCTAGGAAGCGCAAGGCCCTGGGTTCGGTCCCCAGCTCCGAAAAAAAGAACCAAAAAAAAAAAAAAATACTTGTTCCCCTCCATTTTACTCCAGGGATAGCAATAAACCTATTTTATTTGTTTACGAGAATTTTAAACACAAGTACAATGTATTTTCATCCTATCCCTCTCTCGCACCTTAAACTCCGTCTGTGTCTCCCTACATCCCCTTCTAAAATGTATATGGTCTTTTTATCATTGTTTTAAACACACACACACACACACACACACACACACACACACACACTCACACACACACACACACACACACACACACACACACACACACACACTCCTATATATTCTCCTGAGTCCAAATAACGTTTCTCAGACGTACGTCGGTGTGAGGCTGACTACGGGCATGGGCAACTGGCTCCCCCTGAAGTTTGGCCCAGGCTTTCAGCATTTGATGGGTGCTGAGTACTCTCATCTTTTAAGCAATGACTAAGAGGGTTTTGTAATTCCTCACTTGTCATTAGCTTTTTACACTGATAAGGTGATCCCACCCACCTGACACCACAAGACTCCTCTTGGCCTCTTAGCAGGATTCCTTTCTAAAACCGTAAAGACTGTGGTTGCGATGCTGGTCCTTGACACACACTGCAGATCAGAGCAGGCACTTTGCTTTCCAGCACCTCCTGCAGAGTTTATACAGCTCTGGAGGGGACTGAAGAAAGCTTACAAGCAAGAGGCAGGAGGACAGGGCCTGAGCGGCTGTGTTCTGAGGAAGATGGTCGTGGGCTCCTCCAGTGTGAAGATGACAGGCCAACAGACAACGGCCAGATTGTACACCAAGACAGAACCTTGACATGATTTACATCCATTGGTCCAGACAACCAAATTGTGCCTCTAAGGGTCACGTCAGCATAAAGAATTAGGGTGGGGCACCCTCAGCAGATGGTCATTTATATTAGCAGAACTGAGGCCAGCTACGAACACGAAAAAGCATTCTCTCAGGAAGGGTTTTGGAGAGGGTGGTGTAGTGAGCAGGGCTTCTGCAAACCTGAACATGGTCTGCCTTTGAAGCGTCCCTATGGCTGAGCCCGAAAAAAGAAATTGCCTTTAAATTAAAATGCATGCAAAGGAGTTTCATCGTGTCTCTACCAGGGTTCTTAAGAAAATGAAAAACTAATGCTGGCTATGTGACCTGGTAGGTGTTTTAGTAGTTAAGGAGAATCTAGGAGAATAAAAACAGAAGGTCAATTTTAGTTAAAGTAAGAGCCAAAGAGGACTGGAAAATCTGCAGTGAGGTGTGCTTTCTAACTAGACAGGGAAGCCACCCATCAAATCTCAACAATATGGCCGCCGAAACAAGACCTGAGTAATTCCAACAACAGTTGACATCCCAACACAAATGGTGGAAATCGCACGGGTCTCTAAATGAAGAGCTGTGAGCAATTCCACAAGTAACTGAGGAAACATTAGTCTCTCCCAGGTTTGAGCTCCTGCTTGGTGATCCAGTACCAAGCGGTCATCCCTAGAAACATATACAGGCAGGTAACACCGAAAAGACTCAGCAGGGCACATTATACGTTTATTTGCCTATATGTATGTGTAACCACAATGGCTAAAGAAGAGAACGCTATGAATTTGGGAGGCAGAGGAAACATGGGAAGGAGAAGTTGGGGGAAAAAAGACATAATTATATTTTAATTAACTTTTTAATGTTTTGCTTTATGAGAAATACGAGAAGTGGTGGCAGAGCTGAAGGAGTCTTCCAAGACGTGTACATTACTGACTTGAGTTGACCTGGATAGAAACAAGTTTTTCTCCCAAAGGAAAAATCTCATTTATCACGTTAATTCTCTCGGCCTTGGTCGTGCCCCCTTAACAAAGACCCTTCCACATACAGGTTTCGATGATCTATGCACTCGGAAGAAGGCAGAAACATCATGAGTTATGCGTCTCTGAGGTTTTCTGGTTAGTGTTCTATCTCTGTCATCCCCGAAGGCTCTCCGGTTGTAGAAAGAACAACAGCGGCCACCTCTATGTAAATGCCGGGGCTTGCGCAGCCTCAAACACATCGCCTGCCCGAGGACCTAATTGAAGACTGCGGGAGAAACCACGGATTTCTGATGCAGACAATGTCAGCCAATTGGGAACTGCTTTTTAGAAGAGCTCCGTTCTTGGAACCAATGGGAGCACGGACGGAGGGTATTAAAGGAGCTTGGAGCTGTGTTCAAATGAGCGTTTCTCACCTGCTCCTAGAGTCCTTGTCTTAGGTTCCCGCCTCCTCACGTCCAGGCATTGAGGGCACAGGCAGCATCTGACGAATTAGGAACAGCCCAGGCAAAGTGCAAAGCAGCGCACCTGGTCTCTGTGTCCGTCCGTCCGTCCGTCCCCCCCCCCCCCCCCCCCCGCCCTTCTCTCGGCTGTCAGGTGTTGAGCATCTCAGGCGGCTCAGTTGAAAACGGAAGCTGCTCTTCTGGTTATTCCTTGACCCTGGGATGTTTACGTTCATGTGAGTTGTGGTCCCGTAAGAACAAGACACAGTGGGGGAAAAGAACTGAGTCTGCAGCCATAGAGACCAAAACTTGTGATTCCAGACTTAACCCTTCCGTTACTGTAGGATCTCTTGCACACTCGCGATCTCACTTCCACTTCGTTATTCTGGATAATTTTACCAGGACGTGGTGCGAGCATTTTAGTGAAAATGCATGGGATACTTTCTGTGCAGGATGAGTGTGAATGCCACGCCCGGATGTGAGGAATGCTTTCATGTGACACTTTCTGCATGGGATGAGTCCGCCCGGAGAGGAGGACCACTCTGATGTCCTCACTTCCTAGCTAAGGGAAGCTCACTCTCTTCTTTGAGACATACTAAGGAGGAACATGGGGTGATTGTTTTTCTGTACTGTAAGATGATAAAAATTTCCCCTTATTTGATATGGTCTTTTCTTTTTTTCTTTTTTTTTTTTTCCTTTTCTTTTTTTTTTCGGAGCTGGGGACCGAACCCAGGGCCTTGAGATAGCTAGGCAAGCACTCTACCACTGAGCTAAATCCCCAACCCCGATATGGTCTTTTCTTAATTGAGAAAATTAAGTTGTAGTTTGGTCATTTCTCTTGTTTACTTAAGTACCATTCCACATTGATTCATCTCAAAACCTTCCCCCACACAGGTTTCATACAGACGCTACTAGGTATCAGTGGATCTATAACTGGGTGGGAGATTTGTAAGAGGAAGACAGCAATTTTCATACCCCTGCCTTCTTGTTTTCATTCTTAAATTTTATTTTATTATTTTAAGTGTACGGGCATTTTACCTTCATGCACGTCAGTGGACCACATGCGTGCCAGATGACCTGACAGGCCAGAAGAAGGCATCAGGTCCCCTGGAACTGGAGTTACACTTACAGGCAGTTGTGAGTGCCCTGTGGACACTGGGAATCAACTTAGGACCTCCAGAAGAGCAGCTGCTCCCCTTAACCACTGAGCCATCTCTACCCACTTCTTATAGTTTAAAGTCATGACTGGCACACACTAGTCATTAAATCCCATCGAAGGAACAAGCTGGCAGACAGGAAGCCGCTGTTGTGTCTTTGTAGACGCCTCTTAGCAGAACCGAAAGAAGCTTGCTAACACTATTTCTCTATCAGATGAATTAATGCACATGAATTAATGCGTGGCATTTATCAGAGCAATGCCCATCGAGAACTTTGAAAAGTACAAACAAGGGGGTTGGGGATTTAGCTCAGTGGTAGAGCGCTTGCCTAGGAAGCGCAAGGCCCTGGGTTCGGTCCCCAGCTCCGAAAAAAAAGAACCAAAAAAAAAAAAAAAAAAAGTACAAACAAATGTTACAGAGAATGGTTACTTTATTTCCCACTGGGCAACTGGAGGAGAAGGGGAGTCTCCCAAAAACAATTTCACTTCTTGTAAGATTTATTTTGTTTCTTTGAGGAAAAAAAAATGCTTGTAAGCACTAACTAGGGCACTGTATCATATTTGGAAATTGAAAAAAGTCCAAGAAGTAGAATGTGGGGAAAATCTGGCCTCTCTGATAATTTAGTGGGTGTGTGGCAGATGTGTCTGTAACTCGGCCTAATTACTCTTCCACCACAGCCAGTGCTAATCCTTTAACACTTTCTTACCACACTGGGCTCAGTCTTTGACTTTCTATCAGTTCCATATGAGGAACCAATGTTGTCTGCTTGAAAGAAAACGAGATGACAGCCACCAGATGTGCAAGTAGACACGGGCAGGTCATAGGATCACTGTCCCCTGGGCCCAACTGGGTGCTCTATGCTATGTTAACCACCAACAAAGCCCGTGACAGCCTGGCACTCCCAATTGTGGGTCCCTGTACATGTTTGGTTCATTTTGAAAATTTCCCTATCTGGGTTGATGAGTTGGCCCCGTGGTTAAGAGCACCTATTGCTCTTGTAGAAGACCATGATTCAACTCCCAGCATCCACATGGTGGTTGCAACCATCGGTAACTCCAGTCCCAGGGAACCCGAAGCCCTCTTCTGACCTCTGAGGGCACGAGGCATGCAAGTGGTGCACATACGTACATGGAGGCAGGACACTCATGTACTTAAATAATAAAAGTCTACATTAAAAAGCATATTTTAAAAAACAAAAAACAGAAAACTCCCCTATCAATGTTTAGATCCAGATACCTGGCTTCTTCTTTCTCTGTTTTCCTACAGTGTTGAATAACTCTCTTAACAGAGTCTGAATTACAGACTTTAATGTGGACTCTATGCAGTTAGCAGTAAAGTTTATTATTGTTCTTCACTCATGATTTTTTTAAAAAAATTATTTACTTAGAAATGAACTCTCTTGGGCTGAAGGCAGTTGCTGCCAGGTCTGAAAACTTAAGAATTAAGTATCCCCAAGACATACATGGTGTTAGGAGAGTATTAATTCTTGCAAGTTGCCTTCTGACTTTTACATAGGCAGGATGGCATTCATTCGCCACATGCATATAAACATAAATATAAAAATAAACAAATAAGTAAGAAGGGAACTCTCCTGGAGCAAAGTATAGTCTCATAGTTAGGGAGAGCTGTGTTGTATGATTTCATTTTTACTTTCCTTTTTCAGTTTATATTTGCTCACTTGGTCTGTATATCCCACCCCACCCCCACCCCTGTGTGTGTGTGTGTGTGTGTGTGTGTGTGTTGTACACACACACCCAAAGGGCAGAAAGTAGTCTCTCAAACATCTGGAGTGAAGAGTAACTTGGTAAAATTAAAACACAGAAGTTACAAGGCTGAGATTAGCTTTATTTGGGGGCATGCTGTCTGGGCGGGAGCTGTAACTCAGGCTGGGCTGCAACTCATCTTCCATAGTTACCACCCAGCGCACACCCACATAAGGACTCTTTGGTTCTCAGGAGTCTCCAGTGTAGAGCCTACCTGGCCAGGAATGGTGCACACACATCTGTGCCCCCAGCAGCTGGCAGGTAGGAAACTGAGGCCATCCTCGACTACACAGTTCTGTCTGGCAAAACCTTGTTTCAGTCAAGGAAAAATAACGAGTTAACCTGTGTGTTCTGTCTCCATCCCCACTACGTGTACGTGTTCTTGGTGATCCTTATCAATTATCCTGTTCTGCGCCTAAAGGTAGATGGGTTGAAAGATGGATGACAGTTTTTTAAAATGGGCATCTTAGATTAGCCTTAGCTTCTAATTAAGGCGGAGTGGCCTAGAAAGTCAGGCCAGCCAAAATCCTGAAGATTTAGGAGAGTTGTGGGAATTGGTTCCAGGCCCTCTCCTCTGAATTGCCATTAGAGTAACCACCTCTATGTTGGGGGGAAATCTGGCCTCTCGTTATAATTTTATAGTTTTGGATTTTTTTCCTTTATTGTTTCTTAAATTTAGGTATTGGCAACTTCACGCAGGTAAGCGACGTGCTGTGAACATCTTCACCCTGTCACCATCTCTTTCCCCCTCTACATGGACCTCCCCTCTTCCCAGCGAGCCACTCTCCTTCCTTCACATTTTATTATTACGTTCTGGTTACTTTTCAAGCAGGTCTTGTACATGCAGTGATAGCCAGTGTGCGTTCACAATCATAGCCAGTGTGTTCACAATCAATCATAGCTGGTGTGTGTTCACAATCAATCATAGCTGGTGTGTGTTCACAATCAATCATAGCTGGTGTGTGTTCACAATCATAGCCAGTGTGTGTTCACAATCAATCATAGCCAGTGTATGTTCACAATCATAGCCAGTATTCGTTCACAATCAATCATAGCCAGTGTGTGTTCACAATCATAGCTGGTGTGTGTTCACAATCATGTCAGCCATATCACATCCAGAAGAAAGCATGGTACAGGACCCTCACCATTCTTCAGCTCTAAAAATCTTTCTTTCTCTATGTCCCATCATGTTCTCTGGCTCTCGGAGAGAGCAATATAGATGTCCTATGAGGGCCAAGCGCTTAACTTTTATATTTACTTATATTCATAGATAGCATGCACTACTCTAAGGCTGTAAATACAAATATTTTCTAGGAAGTTTCTATTTAGCTTAATGTCAGCAGGAAATTACTTTGTAGAGCCTATGACGCCCCAACCATAGGCTTTCACCCAGGCTTGCAGTACGAGGAAGGTATTCTTCCCTTGAAGCAGACCTCAAATCTGATAAGAAAGTGCTTGGTTGCCCCAGAAACAATTGTACCACTATTACACCAGCAGGAGCCTCTTGCTTGGAAGGTTGGTACTGCAGCGCTCGGGATCCACAGTTTGGTTAGACCACTGATACATTTTTCTGTCTGTCAGCCTGCAGGGAGGACGTTTCCATCTCAGTCGTAACTTGATTTACCTGTGCTGTATCCCATGGTGTCATCCTCAGCAATGGGCTCTCACTGCCTCACTTTGGTAGATAATTACGTTCTTACGTTTTCAGTATGTGTGGCTAACATATACTTTCGTCCGATTTCAGTCTAACTTTTATTTTTGGGATCTTGTGCTTTGTTTAATGTGGGAAAACATGGAAATGGAGTCTTCTTTTTTTTTTTTTTTTTTTTTTTTGGTTCTTTTTTTCGGAGCTGGGGACCGAACCCAGGGCCTTGCGCTTCCTAGATAAGCGCTCTACCACTGAGCTAAATCCCCAGCCCCGAAATGGAGTCTTCTTAACCTATAGTGGAAAACAATCTTATTAAATGTTCCTGTTAGCAGATTCTCTCCCCTTTGGTTTTTGTCTTCAGAGTGAAGGGACTGGAAAGACTTTGGTGAAATTAAATTGGATATAAGTCCAAATATAGAAAAATTAGTACTTTCTGATATCATTTTTTTTATATTACATCCTCTTCTCCTAAGCAAAAGAAAATTGGCCTGGTTACAAAATGACTAAAGAATAAGCAATTTTTTCCCTCTGCATCTGGCAAAAATCTTAATTTCTTTCATTAGGGTCAGGAGACTTGCCAGCATGACAAAGTTACATTTGCACTATGTAGCTAATGTCCCTTGGCATCCTTTGAATCTGGCACAGGCTGCAAGTGAGGTACAGATACTGAGGGGAACCATTGGTGTAAAGTCGGTCTCTACTGTAAAACTTCACCAGTTCAAAGCCACCCCCACCCTACTAGTGCTTAGCTTGAGTATCACTTCTTAATAAGCCTCCTTCCATTGCATGTCACCTACGGAGTCTCAAAGGTGCCAAAATGACTTAAATCTGGAAGGAAAGCCAGCTGTCCGGGCCAGTTCCGATTTATCCCCCATCCTGTCCTGAAGGCTTTCCAGTGATAGCTGCAAACGTTCAGATGCCAAATTCCTTGCATCTTTCATCATTGTTCGTGGGAAGAAAATCTGGTGTGGGTTTCTTTCATCTTTCATGGATAAATTGCATCCAGGAGATGGAACTGCGAGCCTGTATTTTTGAACGACATTAAGGCACTGCCGCTGGAAGACACATTGGAGACGCCACACAGCCAATTCTCCAACAGATGCTTTTTGCTCTTGAGATAAAGAGATCTGTCCCACGCAGGAGAGAAACATCAGCCTCTGCTCTGGTCTGACAGTCAGCCAGTGCCGGAAATCATCCCAGCAGCTGGCTTTTCTTGAAAGCTGCTCCGGGATCACAGACTTATAAGGAAAGAGGCAGTCTGAGCCAATGCTATGAACCTCAATCAGATGAGTGAACAAAGCATTGTCACGTGGCCCATTTCCAGCCTTTGACATTCTGTCTGCATGTTTATTATTTTCTCCACAGCAAGGCCTTCTATGTTTTAGTGTAAGGAGCCCTTGCATGTGGGTTTGGAGAAGAAATGAATTTTGATTTTCTTGGTAAAGAGGCTGTCGTTGGCTTCTCCTTCTGAAAGGTATCACTGATCATCCACACAAGCTCACGGCCACTTTTAACGTTGAACATTTAAGACATCCTCAGCCTCTTTCCTGAGACTTCGCTTTCCTGTGGAGAAAAGAAAATTAAGTAGCAATTAAAGTTGAGTACGTTCTGAATATATCTTTCTCGTATTTTTCTTTTTCAAAGCAGTGGGCATATTTTTGATGAAGGTTTTGTGGTTCCATAGCCAAGGGCGCCATGTTAGTTATTATTGCTTTCTATGAAAGTGCAGTACACAACCTGAGCCCCTTTCTATTTCCCATAAACAGCGACTCACCTATCTCTTTCACCTTTGTCTGTATATCTCTTCACAACATGTGGAGGTCTGCAGCGTTCATTTTCTGTTTGTTTCCCGCTTACAGAAGGTGAGAATGGGACACTCTTTCCCATCTCCCAGAAGGGCCCGAGATATTGCAGATACTTATTTCTGCAAAAGATGATTATTAAAATTCTGTATATACTAATTAATGCTGGAAATTAATACGGTGGCAGTTACTCCTTAACCAGCTAGTTCCCTCCAAATGATCACACAGAGAAACCTTTAAATATTACAAAGCTTAGGCAGTAGCTGAGCAGACTCTCAACTCGTTCATCTAAGTTAACCCCACTACCAAGCCCTATCCAGCCACATGGCTAACTACACCTTCCAGGCTCATGGCCATTGCCTCTTATGTCTCCTGGTAAAAAGCCTTCCTTTTGCTTCTTCCCAGAGTTCCTTTCTCCTTCCCAGGAAGTCCCACCTTCTACTTCCTGCCCAGATAATAGGTCATCAGATTTTTATTAAAGTCAATCAGAGAATGGCTTAGGCCGGTAAGGAAGGACAGAGACACAAATTAGCACAGCATATCCCAACAAGTCATATTCAAACAATTTTCCCCTTCCTGTTCCTCTAATATATTTGTATGATTATAAGTGATCAGCCCTGTAAATTTTACTCATAGCTAGGTAACACAATATTCAAAATGTTCTTTTTTTTTTAAATCTTTGTTTCTACTCTTCCTAGCATCCAGTGTGTATGTGTTGTGTGGTGTGTGTGTGTGTGTGTGTGTGTGTGTGTGTGTATGTCTCTGTGTGTTTCTCTCTGTGTCTCTCTGTGTGTATGCATATGTCTGTGTATACGTGTTCTAGAAAATATGCTAAAATAGCTTTCATGGATAGTTTTTCTAATTTGTCCAAACTTTCCTCCAGATATTTAAATCATCTCTTAGAGTGTTCTTATCCAGAGACTGTCACATGCTGGTTCTTGGGGAGTCAGTCCTGGACCTAGTGACCTTCTGACTTGCTTCACTGGCATCTTTAGGTTACTTCCTTTTAGGCCTCATCTGGCTAGATCAAGCCTGAAGATCCCTGTCTTTCTCTGCTGACCAGTTCCTTGGTTTTGTTAGGCCTTACATCTCTGAAAACTGCTCAACCGAAGTCATGCGAGTGATAGCTATTTGGAAAGTGGACATTTTAAAGTGTCACAGCATGTGAATATTGATCAGTGGTAGAATACTTATCTATAAAAGATCTGTGGTTCAATCTCAAGTACACACACACAAACACACGCAAGCACACGCACACAGGCAAGCACACGCACACAGGCACACACAGGCATACACACACAGGCACACACAGGCACACACATGCACACATACACACACAGGCACACATACACACACACAGGCACACACACAGGCACACACACACACAGGCACACACACACAGGCACACACACACAGGCACACATACACACACAGGCACACACACACATGCACACATACACACACAGGCACACACATGCATATACACACAGGCACACACAGGCACACATACACACACAGGCACACATACACACACAGGCACACATACACACACAGGCACACATACACACACAGGCACACACATGCATATACACACAGGCACACACATGCACACATACACAGGCACACACACAAGCACACACACACACAGGCACACACACACACAGGCACACATACACACACAGGCACACACACACACATGCACACATACACACACAGGCACACACACACACACAGGCACACACAGGCACACATACACACACAGGCACACACATGCACACACACAGGCACACATACACACACAGGCACACACAAGCACACATACACACACAGGCACACACATGCACACACACAGGCACACATACACACACAGGCACACACATGCACACACATGCATATACACACAGGCACACCCATGCACACATACACACACAGGCACACATACACACACAGGCACACACATGCACACACACAGGCACACATACACACACAGGCACACACATGCACACACAAGCACACACTACTACACACATTATTCTCGCATTCACAGCTCTTGAAGAGTTTAGCTTCTTGGGACTTCTCAGTTTGAAACAATTTCTCCCCTCAGAGCTTTTGAAGTTTTTAAAAAACATGCCAGCAGTTGTGTTCTACCAATAGAAATTAGCTCGGCAGAAGTTAAATTGTTACATAAAACAAATGTTTCTGGAACAGATTTTTACAAATAGAGATTATCTCTTAATAAAGTAATACATAAAACACAGTATTACAAGCAAACTTCCATTTCTAAATCTGAGTGACAAAACCAAACTTGATTTTAAAATGTCTGTTTTCCCATCTCCATAAGCATTTTTGTTTGCTGGTCAACTTCTACCTAATAGTAAATCTACTCAAGTAGACCAGAGCTTAGGTTGTAGTGCTAATTTACAAACAGGTCTTCAAGAATAGTTTCTGTAGCATAATTAACAAACACCGGATTTATTAAAATATTGAAATATTAAGTTAGCATGTTAGTAGAGTTCCTGAAGGCATTGAAGAGCATTGAAAGCTGCTTGTCACTGGGACTCATGGTCACACAGAGGTAAAGGGACAGTCTTGATGAGAGGCTTTCCTGGGTTGTTGTTTGAGATGGATGAATCTGTGTACCCTTGACTGTCCTGGAACTTGTTCTGTAGACCGGGTCAGCCTTGAACTCAGAGATCCACCTGCCTCTGCCTACCAAGTGCTGAGATTAAAGACCTGTGCCGCCACTGCCCCTCACGTTGGTGGATTATGTCGGACCTTTTATAATCTCCCACCTCTCATCTTTTTTCAATACACAAGAAAAAAATGCCCCTTATTTTCATCCCGTTGATTAAAAGTCAAGGTAAAAATAAACTAACACTCTCCAATTAGCGTTTTGAGTTTCTGGAGCTTCGCTTGCGAGTGTCTGCAGGAGAAAGGACTCTGAACAAGAGGCACGAGTCTAAAGCCTACGTTCTGTGTCCTGCGAGAGAAAATGGATGACGTTTCTTTTTTTTTTTTTTTTTTTTTTTTGGTTCTTTTTTTCGGAGCTGGGGACCGAATGGATGGCGTTTCTTTTTCCGCGTTTTGATGTCAGCCTCAGCTGACATTGATTTAAAAGACATTTTAGTCGTTGCGCATGGAGAAACGAGTATTACTCCAACAGGAAGCCATGACAATGCAGGGCATTCCTGCAGAAAATGGCCGACGTAGGAACGGCTGGGGAGACTTGGCAGTCCTCAAAGCTCCATTTGGCGGAGCCCTGGACAATTTAAATAAGGCAACTCAGAGACTTCGTTTTCAGGCAAACCTGTCTACTGCTGCACTGAACATTAAGCTGTATTTGTTGCGTTTTTGTCTGTAAGAGTCTTGCCTGCATTCATATATGTCTCTGTACCACATGTGTGCCTGGTGCCCATGGGAGCCAGGAGAAAGCATCGGATCCTCTGGCATTGGAGTTACAGACGGAAGTGCGATGCCATGAGACTTGTAGATCAAGCCCAGGTCCCCGGCAAGAGCAGCAAATGTTCTCACCTGCCGAGCCGTCTCTCCAGTTCCATGGCTAATCTCAGAAATGGGTTTGAGCAGGCCTATTGAGACTTAAAGCTGTCCATAAAGAGAAAGGTCCGGGGTTGGGGATTTAGCTCAGTGGTAGAGCGTTTGCCTAGGAAGCGCAAGGCCCTGGGTTCGGTCCCCAGCTCCGAAAAAAAAAAAAAAAAAGAACCAAAAAAAAAAAAAAAGAGAAAGGTCCAAGATTAGTTGATATGCTGCTTTCATTCGATCTCTGTTTTCATCGGTCACACACGGACTAAGAGCATCGTTCTGGGAACAGCACATGCCTGGCAAGGCCCTGAGATAGAGTCTTGGTATTGGGAAAAGAAAAAAAAATCACATTTAGAATTCAGCAAATCATTTTAATAGCGTAGTTTGATTTTTTTTCTCTGTAATATAGTTTAGTCAATATTAATTTTCTAGGAGCAATCACTTTAGGAAGGAGTGTAAAGTAAATACAGCAAAGAAGTTTGCTGAAATTGAGATTTTAAAATGATTGGGTAGTGCATACCTTTGATCCCAACACGTGGGAGGTAGAACCAGGCAGATCTCTGGGTCTGAGGCCAGTCTGAGACTATAAAGTAAGTTCCAGGACATCCAGGGCTACACAAAGAAACCCTGCCTCAAAAAAAAAAAAAATATATATATATATACACATATGTACACATATACATGTATGTATATATATATATATATATATATATATATTCTGATGACATAACCAAAATGACCTCTTGAACTCATCCCCTGATGGCCATTGGTTTTTTCAAGCTATCTAAATGTGACCATACATACCATTCTAACATTTCCCCCTATTTTATTTGGCAGGCAAGTATTCAGGTGAGTAAATTCTCTGCACTGGATGGCAATACCACACTGACCAGTGCTCTGTCAGGAACATACAAAGAAACAGAATGGGAAGCATATAGTAAAACAGTGCAGTGGTCGTTACCCTCTCTCAGCTAGCCTCTCTGTATCAGGAGGGAGATGTTCCTGCATGAAAGTATCACCAGTTAAAAATGGATCTGTCCTTTATACACACCCACAGTCCTTGTCCATAATTAGTTAATTAGACTTGCTGACCTCAGAGAAATTTGATATGAACGATACTTGCTGAAGGCTCAAGGATAATCCTTATCAATATTCACCATTCCATAAAAAGACAGTGGGCCCAAGAAACTCACAACAGCAGTAGAAACAGTAGTAGTTGTTGGGGTCCAGGAGTCACCTCACAAACCACACTAACCCCCGATCTCAGTCAGACAGGGATAGTTTATTGAGCATACGCCCCAGGACTGATCGATCAGGGCCATGATCCAGATTCAGGAACTTAACCGTGACCCTGAGTTAAGACCATACAGTGTTTTTATGCCTAAATTCTGCAAACATCTGTGCCAGGTTATTCCTCCAATCAGGATCTAGGGATGGGGAGATTTCCTTAGGAACATATCTTTGTTGTACACTTATCCTGCCCCCATTGGTTGGGGTATTCGACTGTGTGAGGGGACTTGTCTAACATTTATGTCTAAACTTGCCAATCAGGATGTCGGTTCCCAGGGAGGTCTTGGGAACTTGAACTTCTCAACATCTACTCAAAATGGAAGTCTCGTTCCAATAGTTGGCAGGTGTATCTCTTATGTTGGGGTCCATCCCAGGGGCAACTTACAAAGGCAAACACCATAAAAGCTCATACACGGGTGAAGGAAGTGTTGCTGAATGGTTGGTTCGGGTCCAAGCTTATTGTGGGTTACAATAAAAAGCAGTTCTACTGACTTCCACTGTGATCGGCTTCCAAGGGCTCGGAAAGAACATAACAGAATATGCAATCAGCTTGGTCAGGAGAAAAGTTTCCTAGGGACAGCATATAGATACTCCAATTTAAACACACGTGCCTAAATATCTAAATACATATATCTAAATATCTATGAGAGACTACGTGTGCATTTGTATGAGTCCTGTGTTATTTCACCCAGAACGATTATTTCAAGCTCCATCCATTTGCAGAGATCTTCCCTGTCATTGCTCTTGGTTACATTCCAGAACTTGATGGCAAGGCCCTATTGATAGACACACTACATACTAGAGACATAGGACATGGAGAAATCATGCTGGTACCCAGCCTGGAAGCCTATTAGCTAGCTTTCATAGTGTTGGGAGGGTCTGTACATTCTCCTGGAGGAGAAAAACCATCAACAGTGTGTTATCCATCTGTCAACCCCATGAGCTATAACAATGACTAGCCTGACAAGACATACCCACTGGTGTAGCAGTGGCAGGGATGTTATGGGAGCAACCAACCAATCATTGATTGGATTTAAAGCCCATTCTAAAACATGGAACTCATGTCTAGTACTACCAACTGTGTCAAATATCCCACAGTCAAAGGCTCTAGGAAAGTCTAACACTCTTACTTTGTTAAATGGAAATAATAGGGGCTGGGGATTTAGCTCAGTGGTAGAGCGCTTACCTAGGAAGTGCAAGGCCCTGGGTTCGGTCCCCAGCTCCGAAAAAAAGAACCAAAAAAAAAAAAAATGGAAATAATAATAAGCTGACCTGTAAGATCTTCTCTTTACATGTGCAGATTAGTCAATTCCCAACCCTTATCTTGATATGTATAGATTAGTCAATTCCCAACCCTCATCAGAGATGCTCCTTTTGCAGCCGACGGTGTTAAGTCAGAGACTTACAACCGCTCGACATGCAAAGGATGAGAGACTGTGGAGAGCTAGCTTTAAGTAAAACAGCTAAATCAAATCCCTTGCCTTCAAGGTTTGAGAACCACCCCAGAAGATGAGATAAAAATATTGGAAGAGCCAGAGGTGGTGGAAGTCTATGGCAAAACGGTGCTTGCAGGACACAATGGCTCTGCACACATGAGCTCTCAGTGGCTGTGAGTAAATGCGCAAGACCTGCGGAAGATCAAGCCAGCCCAAATCACAGCCTTAACAGGGCAGGGACCCATCAGGTCCACTGCTCTCTGAGGAGCCACTAGAAACTTATGGCTGCTGAAGCACGGAGGTAGTTTTATACAGGAATGGTGACCCCATGGTCCAGTAGATGGTCATGCAGCCACGCACATACAGGCAGTGAGTTTTCTGACCTGCAGTTGATTCTGCTAAATTCAAAGGCTTTTCTGCTTTTTTTCTTTCTTTCTGAGGATCCCCATTTCTCTTTGCTAGTCTAGTTTTCAGCTTTCTTGAGTCTTGTTCAACTGCTTTCCGAGTTTTTTCATGCCATCTTGTCTATGACTCTTTCAACCATAAACTTATGCTTGACGGAAACAAAAGCAAGAAACAAAGAATGCCTGTCCTTATGGTAAATTTCTGAGATCTGAGCAATCTGAGTAGTATGTTACCCTAGCTGTGTGAACTTTTTCTTCTTTTTCCCTCGATTCTGATGACTACTACTGGCTTACGGGGTGTGTGTGTGTGTGTGTGTGTGTGTGTGTGTGTGTGTGTGTGTGTGTGCACGTGCGCACAGAATTACAAGCTATCTCTCTGAAAAAAGACAGACCAGGAGTTTTTATATTTCAGAACAGTCCAAGTCTCCAGGTGATCACCACTATCCTGCTTTGCTAACTAAATTGTCTTTTTAATTAAGCATAGGAACTGAGTAGGAAGGCCAGAGTCAGAGCTGGGTTTGGGGTACACTTGATTCTCCAAACCATCAAGCAAGTGTAGTGTACATCCGTGCTGCCTGTCGCTCTCAAACCGTCCCTCACACATTAATAGGCTGCATTTTAGGCAAGCCTGACTCACTCCTGGATTCTGCTCTGTGCAGTGAGTCACAGAACAAGATTCAGGGACATACAGTCGAACCACTTCACGATCTGAGTAAGTCAAGTGGAGTTTTTAGCCCAGAATGTTCATTGTCATCTACAGAAAGAGTGGTCTGTCTCACTGGTCCCTAAACTGTTGGCTGTGGGGCCAAAGGCAGTAATGGTGCCTACCCTGTACAAACAGACGCCTAAGGGATCAATTAGAGGACACAGAGACAGGGCAGGGAGATTGGGGCTTGTATATTTATTGATAGAGATGCAGAGTTGCACGGAGCCATATTGGATTTGGGCCTAGCCGCTTTTTGACTGCATGGTTCAAAGTGACTCTGGGCTGTTTGGCCACAGAGACTCACCCCGAAGATGACTGCCATAAATCTTAAGATTGTTGGATAAAGCCTCTCCCATGAATTTACGGCACAGGAGTATAACATTCAAGGGATGCCTCAGCTCGAGCAGATACCAGTTATCTCCTCAGTCAACACCCAGTGTCTCCACCACCTGACCTCATCGCCTGACTTCTTTGCCTCCAGCTATCACTGCCTATACCCTCATCTCCCCCTCCTTCATATTTCACAAAGGTCATTCCCCCTACCTGAAAGGCTTAAAAGCTGCAATGTTCATCCCAATAAACGAGACCTTGACAACAGAACTTTTGCTTGGTCTCCTTCTTCTCTTCACCCCCATTTTGGCCCACAGGTAGAAAGCCTCTTCGGGACCCTGAATAACTGGGTCCCCGCTGGCGGGGACACAGAGTCTATCAAGGCCCCAAACAAACCTCTCTTATGCTTTCCAGTTACAGCAGCTTTAACGGGAATTTCTCTTGTTTAAACTAGTTTACGCTGCAGTTATGACCACAAAAGTCATAAACACAGTAAAAATTACACACGATCTCTGTGCGTGCATGTGCATGCGTGAGAGACGGGGTAGGGAGGGAAGAATTCCAAAACGACTGCCTTTGTGCTTCTAGGAATCAGTCAAGTTGAATTGTTCATGTAGATTTGTACTCTTCACGTCTGAATATAATAAGAAGGCCTGCTGCTGGAGGTAACAGTGATTGATGAAATTCTCTTCAGAGCCATTGAGGATGACCTCATGTCACGCTAACAGCTCCCAGGGGACTTGAAAGGCTAAGAAAAAAATGAGTATCACACGATTCCACCAGATGTGAAACAAAGGCATGGTCCTAGGATTCAAACATCTAAACAGGCCTCTGGTGTGGCTCTAGCGCATATCTGATGATGCCTGGTGCATCTCACAGTGCAGTGGCGAAGGGGTGAGAGTAAGCTTTAATTGAAAGCAGTGTGGGGTTGGGGGTTTAGCTCAGTGGTAGAGCGCTTGCCTAGGAAGCGCAAGGCCCTGGGTTCAGTCCTCAGCTCCGAAAAAAAGAAGCAAAAAAAAAAAAAAAAAAAAAAAAAAAAAGAAAGAAAGCAGTGTGAAGGATGCTGGGATTGAGGTGCATAGCTCTGAATTCCAACAGAAACCTTCACCCATCTTAAGAATAGGCCTTGCTTTTGAACAGGTCGCAAACAGATCAGGAGAAAGGGATTTGTTTCAAAGGACAGAAACAGATGGAAAAATATTAAAATTATGTGGAATTTATAATCATTCCATTGTAATAGAGATCATTATGTACCATTTTAAAAAAAAAACTACCTAGGGCTGGAGAGATGGCTCAGTGCACTGACTGCTCTTCCAGAGGTCCTGAGTTCAATTCCCACAAACCACATGGTGGCTCACAACCATCTGTGAGGGATCTGATACCCTCTTCTGGTGTGTCTGAAGACAGCTACAGTGTACTTATATATAATAAATAAATAAATTTAAAAAAAACACCTACAGCAAAGCAGTTAATAGGAAAAGGTATTAATTTAGTAATTGATTAAAAAGTAATTAATGCTGATTGAGAAGCACAACTGATATGAAATACTATCAGAGCAACCATTTTGTGTGACACTGGCCCTGTGCTCCTAAATTGTTTTTAACCCTGTTTTCTTTAGCTTTTACATTGGCTATCAGAGTGGAGTCATGATCTAAGAAAACAAAACTTGAAATGTTTATGACTTCCTAGATGAGGAATTAAAAACCATATACTCAGAATGACTCCTAGCATACGTATCAGGATACAAGAGTCAGTATTTTAATGTATTCTGAATATTTTATAATGTATATTTTGTTCATTATTGTTTACAATAATATAAGTAGGTATGGCCTATCATAATATATTTAATAATTTCAAATGTTTCCAAAACAGAGTCCCTCTATAGCTCTTTATTTTTGTAAAGAAATATGCCAAAACTACCAAATTAGAATCACTCAAAAGAGAAACTCTTATTATCTGAGGTTTCAGCAAGAAAGCAATGGAGAGTTTAATTCACCCTGTGAATGGACAGAGTCTCTATTTTAGCAAGCGTGGCCGTGTTTGGAGTTCCACAATTGACATCATCCAATGGTTCACACTGCGGCTTTGGCGGCTAAAACTAGCACTACCCGCATGAATAATTTTGGTATAGGTTTCACTCTCTGGCTGGGTGCATGTCCGTGTTTTCAACCTTTGACCCCTGGATCTTTTCTTAGGTGTCATCCGAGAGCTCTACACCTGAGCTGCACAAGCGAGTCTTCTTCATAATTGACTTCACTGAAGCAGAATTTGCTTGTGACATTATTTGTTTACATCAGGGATCTGATACAAAGTGGCCATGGAGTGAGCTGTGTTGATCATGGATATAACCATGGACAAAATAGCTAACGTGTCATGACCAATATCATCTCTATTTTAACCAGGATGGCCGTGCCTGGGGCTCATAATAGAGGTCATTCAATGGTTAGGCTGTGGTGGGTCAGAATCTGTATTTGGGCAGGGAGACCTGTCTCTGAACCAACAATGCTTTGCTGTCTGTCGTCTGAAGCTGTAGCTGGTATGTAGAGAACATGTATGTGACAAGAATTGTTCCAATCACCTTAAGAAGCATTAAGGCATTTAGTTCTGACCCTGGTATTTTGCAGCCAGCCCAATTTTTACAGATGTGACAAAGGCGGTGGTCAGTTAAAAGCCAGTGACGTTTCTCTGCGCTGGTTCCCCACAGTGTCCCTGCAGAAATCCAAGAGAGAAGGCTCTCCGAGTCTTGGCAGCAGAGTTCCCTTTCTTTCTCTGTCATGGTACAATCCTTGTGACGAATGAGCTGTCCAGTAAGGGTGTGGGTCTCCAGAAGCTTCATTGCTGGAGGCGCCATGAGGGAAGACCCTGCAGAAATCAAGGCCTCCAGTATGGTTTTCCCTTAAAGATCTTTTGGTTTTTGTGAATAATTGCCTTTTTGTTGTTGCTGTTGTTGTTGTTTTAGTTGACATCTTTGGAGGTAATAAGTCGATTTTGGTGGCCTGTCGTTAATAAGGAAAAATAGAATTATATGGTTTTTCTTTTTGTTCTTGAATCGATTTTATTTCTACTTCCTTCATTTTTCTTCTCTTAATGAACAAGGTGACCATAAAATATAAGAGCATAGGTCATATTTTATTGTGTAATATAGCATAATATACATCTGCCTCTGTGTATCTGCTGCCAGAATTGTAGTGATGTTCTACTCTGCATTTACTTATATCCTGGCTTGTCAGGGGTTGATAGATGCTTTTGCAAAGAAGTAGTAAAAATATAAAATCTAGGTCATCTTTCATTAGCTACTCAGAAACCTCAAGATACATATCTTTTCACCCAGAGCCTTTTCCTTGACAATACCAGGTACCGAACCAATGACCTCATGCAAGCTAGGCAAACAGTCTACAACTGTGCTCCAATTCCTCCAGCTCCAGCCCAACTGTAAAGCTCTGTGAACTTAAAGAAAATGTGGTACACAGGGTCCCGAGAGAAGGTGGGGCAGGCCCTTCTGGTTGCTGCCCTCATGGAGAACTGAAACCCAGCTCTGAGGAGCAACTTCAGGCCCGAGACGAGAGGTAAAACCAACTTTTCTGCTCCAAGTGACCTGCCTGGTGGACTCAGGACACATGCCCACAGGAACAGCTGAAGACCTGTAGATAGGAAAAACTACACGCCCGAAAGCAGAACACTGTGTTCCCATAACTGGCTGAAAGAAAACAGGAAAACAGGTCTACAGCACTCCTGACACACAGGCCTATAGGATGGTCTACCCACTGTCAGAAATAGTAGAACAAGGTAACACCAGAGACAACGTGATGGCAAGAGGCAAGGGCAGGAACCCAAGCAACAGAAACCAAGACTACATGGCATCATCGGAGCCCAATTCTCCCACCAAAGCAAACACTGAATATCCAAACACACCAGAAAAGCAAGAGCTAGATTTAAAATCACATTTGATCATGATGATGGAGGACTTCAAGAAAGACATAAAGAAGTCCCTTAGAGAAACGCAGGAAAACACAAATAAACAAGCAGAAGCCTAGAGAGGAAACACAAAAATCCCTGAAAGAATCACAGGAAAACACAATCAAACAGGTGAAGGAATTACAAATGGAAATAGAAGCAATAAAGAAAGCACAAAGGGTGAGGGCGCTCAGATAACGTCAGGGTGAGTCTCTCAGCTGCTCTTCATGACGCTGAGTGAGCCAAACGTAAGCCGGGGCCAGTCATCAAGCACTGTTCAAATTGAAGCTCTGTAGACAAGACATTGTTGTTTTTAATTTTAAAATGAGAAAATTTTAATTACGAATCTTAAAATTTCATTTTTTAGGTGATTTCTTATGCAGACTTAGATGAGACAAATGTTTATCTAGTCCTTACCCGATTGGCATATAAGTATGTGTATAACCTCCCTCCCCCTCTCTCCTCCTCCCACCCCCACTTCTGTTGTTCATACTTGATGTTATAATTGCATAGAACAAAAACTTTTGGATGGTAGGACTGTGGGGATCTAGGCTATCCCTGTGACGTGTGCATTATCCGCAACTGTGATTAAAAATGGGATACATTCACTGTGTCTATATTACTCGAGAAATGTGCAGCTGAACGGGTAAATAGAGAAGGACACTTCTGAGAATGCTTGCTAAGACTTCTTTATTCTGATCAACTATTCCACAGTGATACACATAGCCAGCCCTTCTTGGTCCTGAAATACACATACTAAAGATCATTTGTCCCGGGCTGGAGAGATGGCTCAGTGGTTAAGGGCACCGACTGCTCTTCCCGAGGTCCTGAGTTCAAATCCCAGCAACCACATGGTGGCTCACAACCATCTGTAATGAGATCTGATGCCCTCTTCTGGTGTGTCTGAAGACAGCTACAGTGTACTCATATATATATAATAAATAAATGAAATATTTAAAAAAAAAAAAAGATCATTTGTCCCTCTGAGACTGTGTGCTGTCTGTTTTCATTTGCAGCTTAGGAAATAAAACTTCGGGAGGAGAAAGACATAGTTTTGGGTACTTCAACCCACCAGAACTGTTATGAATTAAACCTACTTTCCTCAATATTAGTTACATTTTTAGAAAACCTGAGGTATCTCTGGATATTTATCTTTTAATGTATTTATTTATTTAAGTTTTTTGGACAAGGAGTTTCTCCATGTAGTGCTGGCTGACCTAGAACTCCCTGTGTAGACCAGGCTGACCTTGAACTCTAGCAGTCCGCCTGCCTGTACCTCCTGAGTGCTGGGATTAAAGGCATATGCCGCTGAGCCTGGCTGTAGCTAATTTAGTTATTTGTTTGGGACAGGTCTCTGGAACCATAGATACCTCCCTCCTGAGTGCCAGGATTAAAGCCACCTCACCTGGCTTTCAATTTATTTAATTTTATTGGATATTTTTTATTTACATTTCAAATATCTCCTTTCTTGGTTTCCCGTCCATAAACCCCCTATCCCATCCCCCTCTCCCTTCTTCTATGAGGGTGCTCCCTGTAGTGCCATATTGGATTTGGGCCTGGCCGCTTTGTAACTGCATGGCCACAGTTAAGAAGTCATGGGATTGTTGGACAGAGGCCTCTCCCATGTATTTACGGCACAGGAAGAAAAGACCAAGTAGTAAACACCCGGTGTCTCCACTGCATGACCTCTGCTGAGCCCGGCTGATGCATGTGGAACTGACACACCTGGACCACACTTTTTACACAATTTACTTCTGCCTTTTACTTCCTCAGCCTTTATCCTGGAGATTTAGGCTGGTCTTCTGGGATTTCTCCCTAATTAATTCAGGTCTCCTAGTTGGTCTTTTGTTACCGAAGTCATGAGCCAGGTAGTCACGAGCCAGGTAGTCATGAGCCAGGGTTTCCCACTGTGCTTCCCAGTTATTTTCTACCTGGAGACTTGGTATATAAGTGGTGAATAAAGCTACAGGAGTCTCTCACTCTTCTTCCTCACTCTTACTCTTCCTTCTGCTCTTCCTCTCTCTCTCTCTCTCTCTCTCTCTCTCTCTCTCTCTCTCTCTCTCCCTCTCTCTCTCTCTCTCTTCCTCTCTTCCTCTCCTGGCTTGACACGATAACCTGTGTGTGTGTATGTGTGTTTCTTTCATCCCGTAGGCTTTCTCCCGATTCTCCGTACTGTGTCGGTCCTGGCGCCGACAGCTCCCCCTCCCAACCACCTACCCCTTCCTGCCTTCCCGCCCTGACATTCCCCTATACTTGGGGGTGAAGGGGAGTCCAGCCTTGGCAGGACCAGGGCCTCTCCTCCTATTGGTGCCCAACAAGGCCATCCTCTGCTACATATGCAACTGGAGCCATGGGTCTGTCCATGTGTACTCTTTGGATGGTGGTTTAGTCCCTGGGAGCTCTGGTTGGTTGGCATTGTTGTTCTTATGGGATTTCAAACCCCTTCAGCTCCTTCAATCCTTTCTCTAACTCCTCCATTGGGGACTCTGTTCTCAGTTCAGTGGTTGGCTGCAAGGGTCTACCTCTGTATTTATCGTGCTCTGGCAAATCTCTCAGGACTCAGCTATGTCAGGCTCCTGTCAGCATGCACTTCTTGGCATCTCCAATAGTGACTGGGTTTGGTGGCTGTATGTATGGCTTTCTATTTATATTTTAATAGATTTGATGTGAGATGTCCTGTTTGTTTTCTTCCTTCCCTCCTTCCCTCCCTTCCTCTCTTGCCTGCTTGGAGACACAAGTAACCAGGCTGGCC
Organism: Rattus norvegicus; assembly: GCF_021556685.1. Classification (NCBI taxonomy): domain Eukaryota; kingdom Metazoa; phylum Chordata; class Mammalia; order Rodentia; family Muridae; genus Rattus; species Rattus norvegicus. The sequence goes on from NC_141542.1 coordinate 51,755,119, forward strand.
TTGAGGAGTTCACAGTCTTCTGCCTCAGCTTTCTTTTTTTTTTTTTTTTTTTTAAAGATTTATTTATTATATGCAAGGACACTGTAGCTGTCTTCAGACACACAGGAAGAGGGCATCAGATCTCATTACAGGTGGTTGTGAGCCACCATGTGGTTGCTGGGATTTGAACTCAGGACCTCTGGAAGAGCAGTCAGTGCTCTTAACCGCTGAGCCATCTCTCCAGCCCCCTGCCTCAGCTTTCAACGCTGATACTACCACCATGACTTAGTGATAGGTATGTTTGGGTGCCCCCGTGCCCCCCAGCTCAATCCTTCCTGTGGTTGTACATTTCATTTCCTAAATTACTTGTGAAGCCAGGCATTTCCCCCCTCCCACCCCCCAGGTTGTTTGAACAAGTGAGTGGGTTGTACTTGTCTTTTAATTATAGTGTTTGCTTTCTCTGCTCTGCTAGGTGGCGAAGCACTGTTGGAAAGTGGCCAGGGCCTCTCTGACAAGAACCAGGTTCGTAGTTACCTGTCCCAAGCTCACTCCACTAAACACTTTAGCACTCATCTATTTTGTATTTCTGAATACGGGGTGGGGCATTTCACCTAAAGTCAGGCTAATGGGGAAACGTCAGTCATGTTTTAAATGGACATGCAAGGTCTTTAGGACTTGGAAAGCACATACCCTGGAAAACAACACTGAAGAGTTCCATGAAAGGAAAATTATACAGATTTAAGGTTTAAAAATATGAAGTTAAAAGAGTATGTTTCAACTCAGGACTAAACACTGTGAAAAGCAAGTCCAGGCAGCCCCGCCCTGCCGCTAGAACTAACAGACCATAAAAGGAAAGGAATGCAGAACAGACCAGGAGTACCGGACCTGACTCACAGGCCACCTGGCAGGAAGAGATAAGCCCCCAGCCCCCGACATCCAGGACGCCCCAAACCTGCCAATGTGTGTAGCTATACCTTATTACCTCATCATGTGAAATAGCCAATCATATGTGAACATGTCTATGTGCCTCGTTTGAATCCACCAATCCCCGTAACTATGCATCTGCTTCTGTACGCCCGCTTCTGCTTCCCCAATCCCTATAAAAGCCCCATGCTGGAGCTGCTGGGCGCGCAAGTCCTCCGAAGAGACTGTGTGCCCGCAGGTACCTGTGTTTTCCAATAAACCCTCTTGCTGATTGCATCCGAGTGGCCTCGGCTCGGTCATTGGGCGCTTGGGACTCCTCCTGAGGGAAAGGTCCTCTCCGGGGGTCTTTCATTCCATGTTATGAATAGCCAAGCTGGTTTATCGCTTCAGGTAAAGGCACACGGTGGGATTTCTTTTAGTGTGATAATTCACAGTACTTGATATAGCTCTCTTGCCTGCAAGTCACTAGTCTACCAAAACCATTAGCGGTTAACTCATATACTCCAATTTACTAAGTATGCCATAAGAAAACAATAAAAAAAATATCTAAAAAGCCTTTCATTATTATTTCACTCACTTTAGATCCTGCTCGCCCACCCCCACCCCTACCCCAGCCTGGTCACTCCCTCCTGTTGCAGTAAACTCTCCAACCCGAATATGCCTGAGGAAAGAAAGCACAACTTGATTAATATGAGAACAAGCTCACGCCTAGATTGGGCTCACGCCTAGATTGGGCAGATCTACCACTATTCCCCAGCTTTGAAATCCCTCATAATTTGTGGTTTCTTCATGCCATGTCCTTCAGCTCCCTCTTTCTCCTTCTCCTCCGACCCCTTCTTTCCCTCCTCCCTTCCAACTTCCCTTCCTCTGCCCAATCACCCGCTCTTGCCTTTATTTTACAAATTAAATGGGAGAAGGTTCTGGTGAGGTCACCTGAGTCCTGAGTCCTTGGGGCAGCGGAATTAGCATCAAAATACAGATAACTCCAGGGCAAACCACATTTCTCTCCCCCTTTTTGTCCAGTTAAAAGGCCTTTTCCCCTATATATAAATTGAGTACAATTATTACCATTCTACAATTTATAAAACATACGATACACTCAACACCCAGTCCATCAATTTTGTCCATTAACTAAAGCACCTTGTCATCTATCCTAAAAGACTATAATTCTATACCTGACTTATATCCTGTTTTTAGATCGTAGGCCACCTGAAAAACCATCCTTTCAGATTTATTATCTTTCTCAATGCTAAACAGCATTGGGTTGTCTACGAGACTACCAGTCTTCAACCACATCAGAAATCCAAGAATGATTAATGTTACCTGAAAATGTGAGAAGCACAAAACATAGCTTCCAAGTTTAGCCAATTTATAGAGACTGCTGATCTCCTGGACAGACCCCTATTCCTCAAAATGTCGGAGCATCAGTTTTCAGCCTTCTGGCCCAGGATCATCTGACAGACCTTTGTGATGCAAATTTTTGAAGGGCTGATCACCCTGTCTTGGCAGAGCTTATCAGTAAACTAGTTTGCATAATTTGTCCTTTTCTGGGCAGTATTTTTTTTCCGTAGATGAATTGAAGCAATTTTGCCTAGTGGCTGTCTCACCACAATTGGAGCAACTCCACTGATGCTCAATTTCTTCTTAGAATCCAAGAAGGGGTGCTGTCAGGAGCAGACAGGTCTCTAGTCAAGTCATCTTTAATAAAGAAATGTCCATAAACGTGATGAAGGATTAAAAATTAATAATAAGCCGCCTAGCTACCCAAAAAAGAAGAGGTAGGGTCTGTGAGAACATGAACTTTTCGCCCCTCCCTTGCTGTACAATGGTTCCCGGAACATTCTTGCATGAAAGGTTTCCTGGAACAGCCACAATGACCCATAGCCTCCGGCCACAATGGTCCAATGGCCCTGTAAAATGTCACTACCCCTAATCACAATGTCACAAAGTCCTAAATTGTATGGGCAGTTTATGGTTTTGGAATTCCCCTCCTCCCTCCCTCTTGATCCCCCTGGTTTGTGGTTTTTTCCTTTATAAGCTCTGTGAAAATTCAGGTCGGGGTCGAACTCCTCTACTCCCTGTGTGGTGTATGAGTCTCGACCCCAGCATGCTGGCCTGAGCTCTCGTTTCATCTCGCTCACAATAAATCTTCCTCGTGTGATTACAGCAGGTCGGTGTCTGTGTCCTACTGGGTGCGCGTCTTTCCCGAGACTTGAGTGGGGGGCTCCCTTCGGGGGTCTTTCATTTGGGGGCTCGTCCGGGATCTGCGCGACCACCCAGGGGTCCTAGACCCACTTGGAGGTAAGATTCTCTGTTTTATCTCAGCGCTGTGTCTGGGTCTGTGTCTATGTTCTGTCTGGGAATCTGGTGCGATCGCTGTTTCGGTTTTGCGGACGCTCAGTGAGACCGCGCTCCAGGAAGGAGAGCGGGGTGGATAGGGATAGACGTGTCCAGGTACCCACCGTCCGTTCGCCCTGGGAGACGTCCCAGGAGGACAAGGGGGGACCAGGGACGCCTGGTGAACCCCATCTGATAGGTCCAGAGGAGACTTTACTCCTTGACGACCGGTTTGTTAGGCAAGGTCTGCGACCTGCCGATCAGTTTCAGTGCCTCTGGTCGACACGAAGTCGACGTCGGTTTTGTTTTCTTTTTTCTCTTTTGTTTGTGCTCGTGTGTGTGAGTGTGTGTGAATTAAGTCCTGTAGTCTGTGTTTTTCGGTACCGGTTTAAGGTCTTAGTGCACTGTCTGGGCAGATGAAGGATTCCTGCCCTGTGCACGAGAGTCTTAGTGCACTGTCTGGGCAGAAGAAGGTTTCCTGCCCTGTGCACGGGTGGAAGAAGGTTCCCCACCCCGAAATGGCGCCTGTGAGTAGATGAAGGATTCCTACTCCGAATAGTCTTTTTCTTTCTTTTTTTTCCTTTTTAGAAAGCTCACTGGGGGACGCCCCAATCGAGCAGGCTCTGGGACGCGTGAGAGACGTTCCTCGAGCCAGCCTTTGTCGGGTCCTGGCTCTGGGACGCGTGAGAGACGTTCCACGAGCCGAATTTTGTTGGGAGGACCCAGCAACGGACAGTCAAAAAGATCTGACTGTGACTTGACTTTGGAGGTTGCGTTCGGCTGCCTATTTAAGTATAGGCACGGACAAGTGTGCTTAGATGTGTTAGTGTCTGTTGTCTGTATTCTGTTTCTGTGTTTGGTATCCCGGAAGCAGCTAAGGTTAAGCTGCAGTTTGGGCCAGGTACTGAAGGTACCAGGCATCTGTGGAAATTGGTTATAGGATGCTTTGTCTTGGTCTTGTTTGTCTGGATTGTTTTCTGTGGTATTGTCCAGTGTTTTTTTGACTTTTGTTTCGTGTTTGAATTTGGACTGACGACCGTGTTTAAAATCTTGGACTGACGACTGTGTTTGAAATCATGAAACTGTTTGCTTTGTTCATCGAAGAGTTTTACTTGGTCCCCTTAATGCTTAGTAAGAAACTTAATCTTATGGACCCCGCTCTAGTGGCGGTGTGTTGGTTGATAGCCAAAGTTAATTTTTAAAATAGTGTTTTATCTGTGCTTGTGCTCGCAGCACACAGTAGAGGGGAGCGAAATTAGCTGCGGAGCTGCTGCAGCGAGCATGGGGACTTCTCAAGTCTCACCCAATTTTTCTGGCTCTTCAGGAGCTGTTTAAAAGGAAAAGGCTTAAGGTAAAAAACACTATAGAGAGATTTCTTAGTGAATTACTACACCTTGGTTCGCGATCTCTGGGAATCTCATGGTGGACAGCTGAGATAAGCTGGAAAAGGATTTAAATTTTGCTTGGGAGCAAAGAATCTTAAAGGTGGAGTTTCAGCCGGTATGACACTTAGTGCGTAGCTGCCTAAAAGATCAGAAATGCTGTTAATAGGCTATAAAAAAGGGACAGGCTGTGTTAGAAATGCTACAGAAGAATAATCTAAAAAGGCTGAGAGCTAGGTGGGGCTATAAGGAAAACAAGAACAGGAAAGGAATTTCTGACATTTGCTCACAGAAGGAGAGTGCTCATTTAGAGAAGTTCTTTAAGGAAGCCTGCCTTATCTGCTGTCTTTATTCCAAGGGAGGAGTCAGTCTCCAGCACTAAATTACTTGGAGGTAGCCAAGGTCAGGATTAATGTTTTCTTTTCCATGGGCCTTTAAACCCAGTGAGACAGTTTGGTAAAGGGCTACTACTGAGGTCCTGATAGCCCCAGGTGAACTGGTTACAATTCTTTTATCAGCCCCCTGGCATCTAGCAACCAGGTTCTAACCATCTCTCCATCCTTTTGTTATTAGTTGTTACTAGAAGCCTAGTGTCATTTGGAGGCTGGTTCTCTTGAGAGGCAAAGCCATGGAGCTGACACTGACAATGGCCTTTTTGTTCCAAGAAAGGCCTCCTGGTTTAGCTGTGTGACTAAATGCTGTTTGCCCTCTTCGGTAGACTCTATTCTCAAGATTCTCTTGTTTTCTCACCATCCCATTTGATATGCTTGTTAGTAACTGTTACAGATCTTCTTTACCACCAAGGAAAGACAGAATCCTGCTAGAGGCCAGAAAGAATGTTCCAGACGTGGATGGAAGGCTCCTGACTGTTGACTTCAATACGCCTGAAGGTAGGGAGTGCTCCAGGTCTGCCCCCAGGCTCCAAGGGTGGGTCTCCTAGGGGCTGGAAAATGCCCCACCAATCTGGCTAAGATAAGGAAAAGATATGAAGAGAAAGTTACAGAAACTTGAAGGGTTAAGCTAAGTCGCTGAGAGAGTTATTGTAAGTTGATGCATGGTTCAGGGTCTGTGCAGAAAAGTGGACAGCACCTAATAGCTGTAGAAGAAGATGCAGAGAGACAGAAAAAAAAGAAAGAAAGAAAGAAAGAAAGAAAGAAAGAAAGAAAGAAAGAAAGAAAGAGGTAAAGAGTGCAGGAAGCTAGGGAGGAAAAGAGACTAAAAGAAGAGGAAGCTAGAGAGTTAAAGAGAGATAGAAGACAAGAGAGGAACATATACTGGCCACAGTAGTTAGGGAACTTAGGAAGATAGTACCTGGCAACAGAAGAGAATTCCTGGCTAAAGATCAGTGTGCCTAATACGAAGAAAAAGGACATTGGGTCAGGGACTGCCCCAGAAAGAACAAGAGGGGACACTGGAGAGCCTCTTGGTGCTGGCTATGCACAGAGATAGAAGGGAAGCCCGCCCAGTTGTTTTGTGGATACAGGGACCCAATGCTCTGTGCTCCTATGCTCCAGTGGGCCAGTATCCAAAGACCTTGGGTACAGGGGGCTACTGGCAACAAACAATACTTATGGACTGCCCGAAGAACAGTGGACCTTGGCGTGGGCCGGGTAACCCACTAGTTCATAGTCATCCCTGACTGCCCCCATCCCTTGCTCATGAGAAAATTGCTCCCCAAAATGGCTTGCGTGGGCTGAAATGGCTGGGTGAGGCCATGTGTATGCATATCTACAGACTGTGTATGCGGAGCTTAAGACCTGTCTCAGTGCACCAGTACCTGATGCTGGGAGATGAATGGCTTAGCGCTGTTCTACTTGGAACATATCACTCCTGCCAGCCGGGCACTAACAATTATCACCCAATCCAGGACTTAAACTGTGATAGAGTGGCTGATGTTCTGCCTTTGAATAGAGTGTCCCAAAAGATGGGACCACTGGTCAGCTGCCATGGACTAGATTCTCCACCGGTTGGGGACAATCTGGTCACCTTGCTGCCCAATCCGGACCTGGAGCCACCACAGCACGAGTGTCAAGTACTGGCAGAAGCCCATGGGTGGAGGAAAGACCTCTGCGACTGGCTGATTGACCCCTGCTGAAAGCCGAGGACCTTGTCCACAGACGGGAACAGTTCTCTTCATGAATGAAGGTCAGAGACAAGTGGGTGCTGCCATGGTGGACAACACAATGTCATCTGGGATGGCTGAACCTCTACCCCCCCAGCACATCAGCACTTCAGATGCTTTTGCCATCTCTTGGATGCCCTGGTGAAGCCAACCACTGTGAGTACTATTCATTGCTCAGGATATCAGGAGGGAAGAGATTCAGTGGGATGGGGCAATAACGAAGCAGATCAAGAGGCTCGAAAAATGGCTATGCAGGAGCCTATCCTGGTTGCAGGCCTGCAAGAGACAGCCACTGAGAACTAGGATCGGACTAAGGGATGGCCTCACTTAGAAAAGGCCCAAATTGCTTAAAAGATAAAGGACAATGGCACATTGAGGGGAAAGCTATACTCCCCAGAGAATAAAGGAAAGACTCACTTTGCCAAATACAGAAATGGACTCAATTAGGAGATAAAAAGTTTGTCCAAGTAGTTAAGTGTATGTAATAGACTTTAAGATTTTAGCCAGAGAGACAGTAGAAAGTATAAGGTATGTCAATAAGTGAATGCTTAGCAAGCAAACAGGGCAAAGAGACCTAGAGAGTTTGGTGAAAAGTCAAAGTGAACTTCACTGAGATAAAACCAGAAAAATATAATCACAAGTATCTCCTAGTGCTTGTAGATACTTTTTCAGGAATAGATAGAAGCTTTCCTCACCAAACAAGAGACGGCCTCTGCAATCATCAAGAAGATACTGGAAGAAATCTTCCTCCGATTTGGAATGCCCAAGGTAATCTGGTCAGACAATGGCCCTACTTTCGTTGCCAAGGTAAGCCAGGGTGTGGCCAAGTATTTAGAGGTCAATTGGAAATTACATTGTATTTACAGACCTCAAAGTTCAGGACAGGTAGGGTAAATAAATAGAACTCTAAAAGAGACCCTGACCAAATTAACCATGGAGACTGGCACAGACTGGGTGACACTCCTTCCCTCTTGCTCTCTTCAGAGCAAGAAATACCCTTCCAGATTCAGCCTTACCCCCTTTGAGATCTTATATGGGGCCTCAGCCCCCCTGACTGTATTAGATGATGTTACTGAACCAACATGTCATAATGCCATAGTAATAATGATTTGTGTGCCAGGCTAAAAGACCTACAGGTGATACAGAAAGAAATCTGCTCACAGCTGACAGCAGCCTATGCCCCGGAGACCCCTGAGACATCCCATCAGTTCCAGGTTGCAGCTACACTGAGTCCAGACACTCGAGCCTCGCTGGAAAGGACCGTACCTGGTGCTGCTGACCACCCTGACAGCTGTCAATTCTCAGCCCTCACCAGCCGTGTACTAGCTGTTGGGGCTGAGAGCTGGGACCTAGAGGGAAATTCAGTCATGTTTGTCCTGGGTTCTATCAAGATAGGTGTGGGATAGGCTTGATTTCCATTACAAATGATGTAACATTGCATATGTTAGTACTCCTAACACTTCTTGGGACTGTGCCTCAGGGATCACAGTCCGTATAAGCTTAGAAGTTCTAAAAGCTAGTCATGACCTTGGTGGATAGGCTTGGATAGTGTCCAGGTTAGAATCCTCATGTTAAGACTACAATACCAAGCTGTTATGCTAGATGAAGCTGAGTTCTCCATGAAGTTCTAGGATTAGAACTATTAACAAAAAGAAGAAGTGGGGAATGAAGGATTAAAAATTAATAATAAGCCGCCTAGCTACCCAAAAAAGAAGAGGTAGGGTCTGTGAGAACATGAACTTTTCGCCCCTCCCTTGCTGTACAATGGTTCCCGGAACATTCTTGCATGAAAGGTTTCCTGGAACAGCCACAATGACCCATAGCCTCCGGCCACAATGGTCCAATGGCCCTGTAAAATGTCACTACCCCTAATCACAATGTCACAAAGTCCTAAATTGTATGGGCAGTTTATGGTTTTGGAATTCCCCTCCTCCCTCCCTCTTGATCCCCCTGGTTTGTGGTTTTTTCCTTTATAAGCTCTGTGAAAATTCAGGTCGGGGTCGAACTCCTCTACTCCCTGTGTGGTGTATGAGTCTCGACCCCAGCATGCTGGCCTGAGCTCTCGTTTCATCTCGCTCACAATAAATCTTCCTCGTGTGATTACAGCAGGTCGGTGTCTGTGTCCTACTGGGTGCGCGTCTTTCCCGAGACTTGAGTGGGGGGCTCCCTTCGGGGGTCTTTCAGTGATATTCTGTGGACTTCTGACGCCTTTGAAGATTTTCCGTCTGCACAAGGCATTTCTGAACTGTTAAGCGTTGATATTTGAAGTTATTATTGAAAGGTGTACATTGATTGCAGTCATTGTGTTGATGACTTTTGGTGCTGCTGCCTTTTGTTCTCAGTGGCACCTTGTGCCTTAGTACGGACACCTTCTTTCTGCTATCTCTTGGCTATGCACACTCTTCCCTTCAGCCAGCAATATCGATCCCTGTGTTTTCTTTACATTTGGTCTCCTGGATGTGCATTTTCTTTTTGACTGTCTGTATCATGAAAAGTTTTCCATTCTTGTTCAACTTTGGCAGAGAGTTTTGCTGGATGCCTCCGTCTAGGTTTTCTGTCCTGGCTTTAGAATGTGGCATGCATTGCTCCAGGCTATTCTGACTTTCAAAGTCTCCACTGAGAAATCAACTCTTACTCTGATGGTTTTCCCTTCACATGTGACTTGTGTTTCTTCTTTGCAGCTCTCAATACACCGTCTTTCTTCTACATACTTTGTGTATTTACTATGGTATACTGTGACTTTCTTTTTCAGATCTTGTCTTTTTTATGTTTTGTGTATCTGTATGAGTACATCTTTGCTTAGTTTGGAGGAAATTTTCTTCTATGATCTTGTTGAAGGGCTGATCTATGCCATTGGCCTGGGATTCTTCTCTCTCTTCTGTTACTATAATTTGAAGGTTTAGTCTTTTCATGATAGCCAACATTACTTACATGTCCTTCTACTCCCTCTGTGTGTGTACGTGTGCGCACACACACACACACACACACACACACACACACACTTAATTTCATATTCTTTGCTTAATTGGTCTAGAGTGTCTACCATATCTTTGCGATCTGACATTCTGTCTTCTGCTTGATTCCTTCTACTTGTAAGGCTTTCCTGATTTCCTAGTTGGGTTATCAGTTCCATCATCAAGTCGGCATGTCTCTTCAGGGAGAGAGAGAGAGAAGCAGGAAGGGGAAGGGAAAGAGAGAAAGGGCACATTTTCAGAGAGAGAAGAGAGAGGGAGAGACCAAAATGTCTGGATTACATAGGGAGGAGCCTCTGGGGGACAGGCAGCCCAGCCCTAGGCTGGAAAGTTCAAGGTTGGGGCCAGGGTAGGCCAGGTAGGGACTGAGTAATGCTGGGAGAACCTGAAGGCCAGGTCTGCTTTGATATGTAAAATGCTCACCTCAGCCCCTTGTCCCTGCCCAGAAATCAAACAGTCACTTTTCATTTTAATAAGTAAATGGAGTTTCTACTTGTTGAGATTATACATATCACTTAAATTTATTCTATACATTAGCTCATCCCTGAATTTTGGAGAATTGGATGATAAGCAATTTTTGTTGATTCATTTATAACTTGGAAGAAAAGTTGTTACTGGAACAGTTCGAGGTCTAATTTGGTTAAGTCTGAAGTGAATCTCAAAGAAAGCCAGCCAAAGCACGCTTCTGTAATCATGTAGAAAACTAGAGTGCACACTAAGGAGACTGCATATGGCTACAACCACTTCATTCTAATGCGACTTAGGTCTTCCGAAGGAAGGATTCATGCTCTCTTCAAAATTCTGTTGCACCAGAATTCAAAAATAGTTCTCATTAGGAGTGCTATTCACAGTTTGGCAGAGTGTGTCAAAGCAAGACACGGCTCCTTGTAGAATGCAAGCAGAGAGACAAAAATTTAGAAACAACCTTGGTTAGAAATAATGATTTAAATTAATTAACAATGAATTTTGAAATAATTATTTTGGTGTTAATTTCCCCATCTCAGCTGTTCTGGAGAGAGAGGGGGGTCTCCTTCTCGGCACAAAGCTACTGAAAAGCACAAAGCACCACTTTAAGGCTCCCTGAGGAAATTTTATTTGGTAAACGGCTTTCATATCTGCTAGGAGAGATTACTATTAAAAATTAATGTAGGCGCTGGGAACATTCTTTTTTTTTTTTTTTTTTTTTTTTCTGGAGCTGGAGACGGAACCCAAGGCGTTGTGCTTGATAGGCAAGCGCTCTACCACTGAGCTAAATCCCCAACCCCCACTGGGAACGTTCTATAGCAATGCCTTCTCCTCCACCAAGCCTAAGACCAGTCATATACTTCCTTGTTTTATTTCTTTTTTATTCAAATACCACATTATACAGATTTCATCTTTTAAAGTTAAAGGGTGGGGGGAAGTATGGTGAGTAATTTCATGTCAACCTGGCACAAGCTAGAGTCATCTGAGGGCAGAGAGCCTCAACCGAGAAAATGCGTCCACAGGATTAGGCTGTAGGCAACCGTGTAAAGCATGTTTCTTAATTAGTGATTGATGTGGGAGGGACCAGCCCATTGTGGATGGGGTCATCCCTGGGCTGGTGGTCCTGGGTGCTATAAGAAATTAGGCGGAGCACGCCACTTTGCGCAAACAAACAAGGAGCACCCCTCCATGGCCTCTGCGTCGGTTTCTGCCTCCAGGTTCCTGCCCTGCTTGAGTTCAGGCCCTGGCTTCTTTGATGATGAACTGTGATGTGGAAACCAAATAAACCAAATAAATCCTTTCCTCCCCATCTGACTTTGGTCATGGTGTTTCATGTTAGCAATAATAATCCTAACTAGGGCAGTACGCATGATGCAATGTAGGGCCCTAACTTTCCATCGCTGTTTTTTGGAGAAGGAAGAACTCTGGGTTACAACCGCACAAAATGCACTAGACCACACGTAGGTGGGCGGTACTATGGAGGCAGGAAATAACGTCAAGAGGTATGCTTGCCCTCGATTGGACGAAGGTGGGAAGTACGTAGCCTGGTAGGTTCTGCCTTTATAAGCACCTGACTGACGAACGTGCTTCACAGCCATTCTCTGAGAATCCCGGCTGTAATCTAGCCAGTCTCCATCATCCTGACCAGTATTTAATAAAGCTTGCTTCAAATTTGTAGAAGCGGTTTTATTCTCGCCCGGTGGGATTAAGAATGTGTTTCCCAGAGAATTGTTAACGGTGTTACGGAGAAAACGAACAGTAACACCGGATCTTAGTCTCATTAATTAAAAAAAAAAAAAAAAAAGTAAACAGATTTCAAAGAAGAGAGACAAGAGAACAAAGCAAGCATGTTGTTAATATGGGCGTCTGCCTGGAGGAGGAAAATGTTGACGAGGAAGTGTAGTAAGCCACGCCCTTTGTACCGGTGATTGACAAGCATCAACAGGAGGGGGCCTCACAGAAAGTGAAGGAGACTTCAGAGTAAGGGCAGATATGTTTGGAATTTGGGGCCAGTGTCTGAAAAAATTACAAAAAGAGAGAGGGAGGGGAGAGAAGAGAAAGAGAAAGAGAAGAGAGACTGAAAAGAAAAAAAAAGATAAGAAAAGAAATTAGACTTTTCTTGAGTAACTCAAACAAACAAGCAGGCTCTATGGGGTGCTGCCTGGAGCTTCTGCCTGAAGGGAGGGACTTTCTGGGAAGAGAAGCAGTGTATTCTCTCCTTACAGGTTATTAGCCCTCACTCCTCATCCACATGTCGGAGGGACTTTCTGGGAAGAGAAGCAGTGTATTCTCTCCTTACAGGTTATTAGCCCTCACTCCTCATCCACATGTCTGCAAGTCAATCATCTCTCCAGGAGCTGGACTCCTAACCAGGTGGTTGACTGGCCCAGCTTGAAGAGAAGACGATAGAAGGCAATGCCTGGGGTGGCTTAGAGTGTCCCATCCCCAGTAAAAGAGCCAGAGGTCTGGGTTCGGTCCCCAGCCCCGAAAAAAAAAAGAACCAAAAAAAAAAAAAAAAAAGAGCCAGAGGTGCGGGCTGGAGATGTGTAGCCCAAAAGTTAAGAGCACTGACTGCTCTTCCAGAGGTCCTGAGTTCAATTCCCAGCAACCACATGGTGGCTCACAACCGTCTGTAATGGGATCTGATGCCTTCTTCTGGTGTGTCTGAAGACAGTGACAGTGTACTCACATAATAAATAACTCTTAAAAAAGAAAAAAAGAGCCAGAGGTGAGACTTGGACTCTATTCTTTTGATTGGAAGGAAATAGCTTCTTTAAATGGGCCTCAACAAAGCCCAGATATATCCTCCTTGCCATATGGTAACTTAAATAAATGGCAAAGCTGATATTTACTTTTCTGGTGTTACCAGGGAAGCAGAAGGTAGACTCCACAGTCAAGCAGAAGGGTGTAGCCTCCTCCACAGCCTTTACGGCTGTAGACCCCTGTAACAGATGTGCTCTTCCCAGCTGCCAAACACTACTCAGAGAGGAAATTGCCCTGTAATGGTATCATCTATTTCTGTCCAGCACCTGCTGTTTGTAGACTCGATTGTATTGCCCAAGCGATTAGAAAGACCCCGAACCTTGGGCACTGACTCCTAGTACAGAAAGCAAGGATGCAAACACAATGAACTCCTTTAATCAGAATAGTGAAGGCCAGCAGCCTCCATGCAGGAGTGAAGGCTGCACCAGGGCTCCAGCTGCCATGTAATACTCAACAAGGGGTTGAGCCAAGATGGACCCCTGAGAAATTATGCCATGCAAGAGGTCTGGTGGAAAAGAGGTTTATCAGTGGAGGGGAGAGGAGTGAGGACCTGGGGAAGAGACAGAGGCAGGCAAGTGGGCATGTAGACAGGCAGAGAGCCATGAGGGTAGGGGAAGGCGGGATCGCAGAGAGCAGAGAAGGGGTACACACAGAGAACAGAGAGCTGGGGTGGCTGACAATACCTTTATCTGCAGCACACACCTGGCACACCTGGCACACCTGGCACACCTGGCCTGGTGCACCTGGCAGTTCCAGGTGATGATGTCAGCAGCCGCTAGATTCCCCAAGAGTACACCAGTGGAATCGCCTGTCCACTAACACCAGGGACTTAGGTCTTTATAGAGCAGAAAAGGGAACTTTCAGGATGGGGGAGTCTCTCTGCAGCTCAGTTCCCCACAGGTAAATATCAGAGGAGGTTGGTGTGATGATGTTACCGGAAGCTTTCTCGGACCCCCATCATTCACCAGTCAAGTTCTGTGCGGTATCTCAGCCCATCCAAGGATTCTAGCTTTTTGACTCTTCACAAGTGTACCACCGAGGAGAGCCATTAATGCTTACCTCAAGAAAGTGACCATTAAGTGTGGTCCTTCAGAGTTTCATGGTGTGACCACTCTAGGAGGGTGCTTCAGAGGGCAAGAGGCAAGGAGTGGGACCCAGTTTCATTTAAAGGGAAAGATTGAACTTGTGTGTCTTATACCACTGAATGTATGAATGAAGGTTCACTTAAAGGGAAAGATTGAACCTGTGTGCCTTATATCGTTGAATGTAGGAAGAGGGTTGGTATCCATAGGTGGATAAAAGCATTGTGCTTTAGGGGAAAGATTATGATCTGACACTGAGGAATGCCTGAGAAGAAATGTGAGTAGACGATTATCCTACCTAAGAGGCCATTGTTTGTCCCCAGAGCAACATTGTAGCAGAGGATGGTGGGAAAGAAAAATACAACAGGGAGACACAGAAGAAGAGGGCAAAGGGCCCTACTAATGTCATCAAACTTGTGCCAAGTCAGGTCTGGCTACCCATCCTCAATAAACCATGATAGTTTTTCTTCCTGAGACAATGGTCTTACTATGTATCTCTGGCCAGTTTGGAACTTGTTGTCAGACAAGGCTGGTCTGGAACTCACAGAGCTCCTCCTGCCTCTACCTCCCAAGTGCTGAGATTAGAGGCACTCATCACCATTCATGACTGGAAGAGGCCTTAATAATTCAGAGTTAAAAGACAGTAGGAAAATTAGGATTGTGGGTCCTGCAGAGGTAGGCTTGTGTCGGCGCCAGCACCAACCTGGTACCGAGAATCGGGCGAAAGCCTACGGGATGAAAGAAACACACATACACACACACACAGGTTATCGTGTCAAACCAGGAGAGGAAGAGAGGAAGAGAGGAAGAGAGGGAGAGAGAGAGAGAGAGAGAGAGAGAGAGAGAGAGAGAGAGAAGAAGATGGGAAGGAAGAGTGAGAGTGAGGAAGAAGAGTGAGAGTGAGAGGAATAGTGAGAGTGAGAGGAATAGTGAGAGTCTCCTGTAGCTTTATTCACCACTTATATACCAAGTCTCCAGGTAGAAAATAACTGGGAAGCACAGTGGGAAACCCTGGCTCGTGACTACCTGGCTCGTGACTTCGGTAACAAAAGACCAACTAGGAGACCTGAATTAATTAGGGAGAAATCCCAGAAGACCAGCCTAAATCTCAAGGATAAAGGCTGAGGAAGTAAAAGGCAGAAGTAAATTGACCACCACCCAGGTGTGGTCCAGGTGTGTCAGTTCCACATGCATCAGCCGGGCTCAGCAGAGGTCATGCAGTGGAGATATCGGGTGTTTACTACTTGGTCTTTTCTTCCTGTGCGGTAAATACATGGGAGAGGCCTCTGTCCAACAATCCCATGACTTTTACTGTGGCCATGCAGTTACAAAGCGGCCAGGCCCAAATCCAATATGGCACTACAGGCTTGGGCACGTGGTATAAGGTGTGTGGCTGAACTGTTCAGAACCATGTGGGCAAAGCACCAAACTCCTGTGCTAAGTAGATGCAGCATTTACCTTCTGAGCTCTAGATGCTGGGAGTCCATTTTCTCAATGCCAGCATAGACTCTGGTGGGGCACCTCTTCCTGACTTGCAGACAACATCATCATCTCATTGTGTCCTTCTGTGGATTCACCAGGAGAAAGGAAAAGAGAGGAGAGACATAGGAGATGGAAAAGAGCAGGGGAAGAGGAAAAGGAGAGGACACCAAGGAGAGATCGTCTCTTAGAGCAGTGGTCCTCAACCTTCCTAATGCTGAGACCCCTTTAATATAGTACCTCATGTAATGGTGATCCCAAACCATAAAATTATTTTTGTTGCTACTTCCTAACTATAATTTTGCTACTATTATGAATTGTAATATAAACGTTTGTGCTTTCCAATGATCTTAGGTGATACCTGTGAAAGGGTTGTTCAACTCCCAAAGGGGTCCTTGATGCACAGTTGGGAGTCATTCTCTTAGAAGGTCAAGAATCCTGTCACTTGAGAACACTAACTTACTGTGGTTGATTGAATAAAAATGGCCTCCCATGAGCTCATGTTTGAATACCTGATGCCCAGTGGGTGGAACTTTTCGGAAAGGATTAGGAGGTGTGGTCTCTGGGGGGGGTGGGCTTTGAGGTTTTGAAAACCCATACCATTTCCAGTTAAAGAGCATGTGCTTGCTCTCCCTCCTCCTCCTCTCCCCCCTCCTCCTCCTCTCCTCTTCTCCCTCCTCCTCCTTCTCCTCCTCCTCCTCTCCCTCCTCCTCCTCCTTCTCCTCCTCCTTCTCCTCTTCCTCCTCCTCCCTCCCTCTCCCTCCTCCTCCTTCTCCTCTTCCTCCTCCTCCTCATCTCCTCCCTTCCTCCCTCCCTCTCCCTCTCCCTCCCCCTCTCTCTGATTCATGCCTGTGGATCAGATGTGAGCTGTCAGCAACTGCTTAAGCACTGCCATGCTCCCTGTCCTGTCCTGATGATCAGGGACTCTCTCTCTGAATCTGTTAAATCCTTTACACATTTTCTTTTTGTAAATTGCCTTGGTGTCCCATCACAGTAATAGAAAAGTGCACGGAGCCATATTGGATTTGGGCCTAGCCGCTTTTTGAACTGCTTGGCTCAAAGTGGCTAGGTGACTCTGGGCTGTTTTGCCACAGAGACTCACCCCTAAGATGACTGCCATAAGTCTTAAGATTGTTGGACAAAGCCTCTCCCATGAATTTACAGCACAGGAAGATAACATTCAAAGGATGCCTTAGCTCCCTTAGCAGATACCAGTTATCTCCTCAGTCAACACCCAGTGTCTCCACCACCTGACCTCATCGCCTGACTTCTTTGCCTCCAGCTATCACTGCCTATACCCTCATCTCCCCCTCCTTCATATTTCACAAAGGTCACTCCCCCTACCTGAAAGCCTTAAAAGCTGCAACGTTCATCCCAATAAACGAGACCTTGACAACAGAGTCTTGCTTGGTCTCCTTCTTCTCTCGCCCCCCATTTAGGCCCAAGGGTAGCGCCTCTTTGGGACCCTGAATAACTGGGTCCCCGCTGGCGGGGACAGAAAAGTAATTAAGACATTTTCATCATTTTACCTCAACTGTTTCCTAAAATCCCTGTCTCCAAACATGATGATGTTGGGGATTAGCATTCTGGAGTATGGGATTGTGACTTTTCCTTGTCAGCTTGATGACATTTAGAATCACCGTGGAAACAAACCTGTGGTCATGTCTAGATTAGCCTGACGGAGGTGGGATGACCCACTTGAAGTGTGGGCTGTAGCATCCCGTGTGATGGGGGCCCAGACTGAAGAAAAAGGAGACAGTGAGGTGAACATAAACGTTTCTGCCTCTTCCTGACTCTGGACACAGCATGGACAGCTGCTTCCTTCTGGCGTTCCTATTATACCTTCCCTTCCGTGACAGACTATATCCCTGTTGTTATAATCCAATTGAGAAAGCTACAGACCACTGTGCATAGAAAGCCAGATTAGAGTCTTTTATTAGCAGGTGACTGAGAGCTGGTTCTTGCCCCCGAAGAACTCTTGGCACCAAGCTTGGGAGTACATCATTTATAAAGGCAGGAAACAGCATGATGTCACTGCCAGGTGTTGGCCAGGGGAACCTGGTGACATTTGTTTTGGCTAAGCATTCGGCAGATATTTTGGCTGTGCCTCCGCGCACGATCTGGGTCATGGAAAGTACTGAACGTTTGGGATCTAGAGGCAGAAAAAAACCCTGAGCAGATACAAAGTGGAATCAGGGTAAGATCAGAACAAGAAAGCAGCTCCCTTGGCCACTTCGCTGTAACCCCAAATAAACCCTTCTTTCTTAATTATCTTTTGCCAGACGTGTCGCTGCTGTAATGAGTCAAAGAGCTAATACGGAATGGGGGAGAGAGACAAGGGGCCGAGAAGAGCAGAGAGTTTGTTTCTGGACTCACTTCTACCTATAAGCGCTGCTTTGTAAGGTCCATTTAGTAGCAACAGGTCCATCTGACGCTTGACATAAGATCATTGGATTGTAGAGATAATGCAAATCAACAACAACAACAACAACAACACCCTCTTGTTCCACATAAACACAAGCATTTGGAATAACCAATGGTAAAAGTAGCAATACTTTGGGGGTGGAGCGAAGGCTCCGTGGTTTAGAGCTCATGTTGCTCTTGCAGAGGACCCAGGTTTGATTCCCGGCACCCACAGGGCAGCTCACAACCAGTTCCAGGGGTCCTGATACTCTCTCCTGCCTCCCTTTGGCGCCAGGTACACACGTAGTATGCGTGCAGACATGCGGGCAAACATTCATACAATAAAATGAAGTAAATAAATATTTAGTTATATTTCTTTTAAGATTTATTTATTTATTTTCTGCATGTGAGGACACTGTTTCTGTCTTCAGACACCAGAAGAGGGCATCAGATCTCATTACAAATGGTTGTGAGCCACCATGTGGTTGCTGGGATTTGAACTCAGTACCTCTGGAAGAGCAGTCAGTTCTCTTAACCACTGAGCCATCTCTCCAGCCCTTTAGTTTTCTTTATTATTATTATTATTTTAATGATTAATCATTCCACTTGTTTACATCTCAAATGATAGCCCCCTTCCCGGTTACCCCTCCACAACCCCTCCCATTCCATCTGCCCTCTCCCCCCTCCCCTTCGCTTCTATGAGGGTGCTCCCCCACCCATTGCTTCAGCATCCCTCTACCCTGGGGCATCAAACCTCCACAGGACCAAGGGTGTCCCCTCCCATTGATGTCAGGCAAGGCTATCCTCTTCTATATATGTATCTGGAGCCATGCATCCCGCCCTACGCTCTCCTTGGTTGGTGATCTAGTCCCTAGGAGCACTGGGTGGTCGGGCCAGCCAACATTGTTCTTCCCATGGGGTTGCGATCCCCTACAACTCCCTCAGTCCTTCCCCCAGTTTTCCGACCGGGGTCCCTGAGCTCAGTCGGGGGTTGGCTGTGCTGGCAGAACCTCCCAGGGAGCAGCCACACCAGGTTCCTGTCAGCAAGCGCCTCTTGGCAGCAGCAACTGTGTCAGGGGGGTTGGTGTCTGCAGACAGAATGGATCCCCAAGTGGGGTGGTCCCTGGATGGCCCTTCCAATATTTTTTTTAACGCAGTTCCAGAGCACTTGAACTCACACAAGCAGAATTACTCGCAGGACTCTGAAAGGTCAAAGACATATCACTCTACACACCATGCACAATACGGCTCCCCAGCCCTGGCAGTGTAAACCACTTACTCCTCCAGGAGTGGTAAATCTAGCGCTTGTCAGATTGGATGCTTTCATTGTCTTCTACAGTGGGCTGTTTGCGTCATCAGGCATGATTTGCATGTAGGTCACAGATTTGTATCTATTGCTGAAGTTAAATAGCTTTCAGTGAGGACCTTGGGCCAGAAGGAGCCTTTGTCTGGTGCCATTGTGTAAAGATTGTTGCTGTCGGGGTTTAGAAACCAGCCACCTGAGATTTGATGACCTGGGTTACTGAAATGTGGCTTCCAATTTGGAAGCAGCTTGGGGGGAGGGACGGGGACGGGGACGGGGAGGGGGCAGGGACTGAGTGGGGAGAAAAACCGGAAGGTTCCCGGCTGTCCTGGAACCTGCTTTGTAGATCAGGGTGGCGTCAAACTTACAAAGAATCACCTGCCACTACCTCCCAAGTGCTGGGATTGAAGGCATACGTCACCACCTCGGGTGGAAGCTGCTTTTTAAAATACAACTTTCGGCACCCTTTTAAAATATAGCTGCGGATGATTTCAGCTCAGAATTGCCAAGAGAGCCCTCATTTTATTTAAAGAGAGATTCTCGCTCATTTGGGTACGGTCTTAGCCAGGATTGATCAAGGCGAGCTTTGCTGTGGTTGCCCAAAGTGACTTGTGTAGCTTACATGATGCCAAAAATATAACTAAAGGTCTCACTGGAAATTTTGTAAAACTAATGACCAAGGGCTCCAAGAATGTCTTTGTAACTCAGGCCAGGGGCTTGCACTATCCTCATATAAATATTTCAAGAAGGAAAGCGAAATCCCTGGCAGTCTGATTCTCCTTGGAGTAAGGACCGTGTGGTCACTCCATCCCTCCTCATCACATGGGTTCTATTTGAGCAGATAGAGCAAGAGCGAGAGCTTGTTTCTGCTCAGGAGGACACAGACCAGATGGCAGGTAACACCTGGATTCAGGTGTTTATACCTGTCATCCGTTTTAGCTAACTTTTTAACTTTATACCTGATCCCTCTTTAATTAAATTACATGAACACATGCTGTAAGTAAATATAACCACGAAATAATTGCAACTCTTACCATCAGTAAAATCACCGTGAACATTATGAATCATTGTGCTTTGGGAACATATGTGATTAGTTTCTCATGACCCTCTTGCTCACATCTTTGTTAACCCATCAATACTCGGTCTATACGGTCTATATGCGGTCTTATTTTTGTGTGTTTATGTTTAGAAACACCTTATTTAACCTAACAACATCCAACAGCACTGAAACTCATGGCTAAACTAATGCAGATTTTTTTTTTCTTCAGTAAGGTTCGCTGCAGTCTTTCTGCTTCTAGGAATGTTAAATAATGTGCCAGTCCCCCAAATAGCTTAGCAGCTCTTCAGACGGGGAAATGACCGAGTTTTTAAAAGTGCAAAAATGATGGAAACTTTGCCACTAAACAGACCATGAAAAGTTTTAGAACATTCTGTTGGAGAGGTGGGAAGGAAAGGGGTATGGTATCAAATAATAAGTCGAACGACCTTGAATAGCCTTGGAAAGTAGCACGTGCACAAGCTTTTCACTGTACCATTGTGGAATAGAGAAAGTCTTGAAAAGAGCATAAATGTTCTCTACTTTGCTCAATTTTTTTTTTTCTGAGACAAAGTCTTGTTATGTAGACCAGGTAGGGTTTTTTTTTTTTTTCTTGGATATTTTATGTATTTACATTTCAAGTGTTATCCCCTTTCCCCCCTTTCCCACCCCCCTCCCCCACTTCTATAAGGATGCTCCCACTCCCACCCACCCACTCCGACCTCAACACCCTGCCATTACACTGGGGAGATGAGCCTTCACAGGACCAAGGGTTTCGCCTCCTATTGATGCTGGACAATGCCATCCTCTGCTACACATGTGGCTGGAGTCATGGGTCCCTCCATGTGTACTCGTTGGTTGGTGGTTTAGTCCCTGGGAGCTCTGGTTGGTTGATATTGTTGTTCTTCCTACGGTGGTGCAAATCTCTTCCTTGTAGGTTTTATGCCTGCTGTTTTAGCACAGACTGGACTCAAACACACATTCCTCCAGCCTTCGTAGAAATACAGGTGTTGATTACCAGTCCCTAAACCAATAGCTCTCTGTTTTAAGGGGGAAATGATGTAGCAAGACCATAGAATTTATAACATCGTAAAAGAATGAGAAATCTCATTAAATTATATTGAATTTTTAAAAAGTATATAGGGCTAGGGGCGTAGCTGAGTGGGAGAACACGGATCTAGCACACCCAAGGCCCTGGGCTCACCCTTCAGCATCGCAGCAACAGAACCATGCCCTGTCTAGGAAGCTAGCTCAGATGTAAAGAGCTTTTGTGAGACCCTGTGTGTGTGTGTGTGTGTGTGTGCAGTATACTCCTACTGTATGTATGTTTACAATTTAATGACACATCATTTCATTCTTCTGTGACTTCCAGTTTATTTCATATGAGTCAGAGTCCACAAAATATCTCGTCATCACATCTGTGTGTGCTTGACACTACCAGTGTGGTTTCTTCCCACCACCTCCTCCTCTCAACTGAGTTTGCTAACTTTCATGAATACACGTTTTGGGGCAGGGGACAAGGGCAGGAGAAGGTATGCATTGTCCTCCCCTGGTCTAGTTCTTTGTGTTCATGTGTCGTTTAGTTGTTAAAGTCCTTTTGCTTGGTTGCTTCTGGTTTTTCATGACAGAGTTTCTCTGTGTAGCCCTGGCTGTCCTGGAACTTGCTCTGTAGATCATGCTGGTCTTGAACTCAGAAATCTGCCTGCCTCTGCCTCCCAAGTGCTAGGTTTAAAGGCCTGTGCTACCACCACCTCCTGGCTTTGGGTACCACACACCTTTGCACTTGGTTCTTCAGTTATACAAGCTCTGCCTTTTAACTTTTCTCCTTTGTCACTGTATAAGACTCGAAGTGAGTCTTAACTACTGGGAGACACACACACACACACACACACACACACACACACACACACACCCGTCACCAAGTGAGACACGAGAATGGAGTTCAATGCAAATGCAAGAGGTTTATTTTCCAGTGCATCGGGGTCGACCCTCAATCAACCGTCTGTAATGGGATCCGATGCCCTCTTCTGGTGTGTCTGAAGACAGCTAAAATTTAATTTTAAAAAAATTAAAAGAAAACGGTCTGTTGCGGACTTGATTTAATGGATTCCCAAATTACTCAGGAATTCTCATGTTTGCTTGTGAGATGCTGCAGGTCCTTTTTTTTTTTTTAAATTATCATTTAAAACATTTTTTAAAGATTTATTTATTTTTATGTATTTTTATGCATAGGCCCATGATTCCTGCTAAGGGAATTTTGAGTTCCACCTGAGGCAACAGAGCAAGACCCTTCTCTCAAAACCAACAGATAACCACAGCAAACAGAACCAAAATCAGACCCAAACCATCTTTGCTTGGACTGTGGATTGACAGGCAGATTGGAAGAAGGAAGCTTCGGGTAATGGAGTTGCTGAATGGGAGTTGTGTGAGTCTAAGCAGCTGCTCGAATTTCAGCAGAAAGGACATGATCAAAGGGGTACTTAGCTGTAGTGCCATATTGGATTTGGGCCTGGCTGCTTTGTAACTGCATGGCCACAGTTAAGAAGTCATGGGATTGTTGGACAGAGGCCTCTCCCATGTATTTACGGCACAGGAAGAAAAGACCAAGTAGTAAACACCCGTGTCTGCACTGCATGACCTCTGCTGAGCCCGGCTGATGCATGTGGAACCGACACACCTGGACCACACCTGGGTGGTGGTCAATTCACTTCTGCCTTTTACTTCCTCAGCCTTTATCCTTGAGATTTAGGCTGGTCTTCTGGGATTTCTCCCTAATTAATTCAGGTCTCCTAGTTGGTCTTTTGTTACCGAAGTCACGAGCCAGGTAGTCACGAGCCAGGGTTTCCCACTGTGCTTCCCAGTTATTTTCTACCTGGAGACTTGGGTATATAAGTGGTGAATAAAGCTACAGGAGACTCTCACTATTCCTCTCACTCTCACTATTCCTCTCACTCTCACTCTTCCTTCCGCTCTTCCTCTCTCTCTCTCTCTCTCTCTCTCTCTCTCTCTCTCTCTCTCTTTTCCTCTCCTGGCTTGACACGATAACCTGTGTGTGTGTATGTGTGTTTCTTTCATCCCGTAGGCTTTCGCCCGATTCTCGGTACCAGGTCGGTGCTGGCGCCGACACTTAGCAGCATTTGGAATCCCTAGGGTAGCTGCCACCACTGCCCCAGGAATGTGAGCTCACCCAGGCAAGGTCAGAGGGTCTGCTCTTGTGTCCATTACAGCCTGCTTGACATCTCAGGCAGTTGATGTCCAGCTTCTACCCTGGGAGGGCATGTGTTCAAACTTGGGAGGTGACATTTTTTTTTCCTGAGTGCAGAGAGGAGTTCCAGATGGCACAGAACGAAAGGAAGACCACGACTCTTACAACCGCCACTGCCGTGGTATATGGGAGGACTGGCCTGCAGAGCCAAACCTACACAGAGAAAGAAAAGCCAACAATGTAGCCCAAATCACATTATAGGACCTCAGAATTGACGTGTTCCTGGGACTCGCCCTTTGAATTCTAGCTCGTTTACATAAGCTGGCATGGGTTTTTTGGCTCACAGTCTACGCCCCCCCTTTTGAGCTGGCCACCTGTCACTTGTCAACAAGAGAGTCCTGCCTTATTTTGAGCTGTTTTACCGTTCCTGTGGAAACCTTCTTGCTATTTCCTTGGGGGAGTTTTCCCAAAGTTTTCTCTGCCGGTGCCGTTTGAATACTCTTGGTGCATTGGTGCGCACGCATGCCTGGGTCTAGAATGAGGAAGGCTACTGTGACCATCGGCCAGGCTCCCGGGTCAACAGCTAGCTGCCGCTTTAGCCTGTGTGATGCCCAGTTTCTCTCCACTGTTGGCCACTTGGCCAGCACTTCAAAGACCATCATTGTCAGCTGACACCACGCATATACAGGGCATCCTCTGTGCCAAGCACAGCGCCAAGACTCCCACATCATCTCTGAAATGTGTGGCCTTGTAAGAGAACCACAGGAGGTGGTTTAAGGAGTTGGTATATGAGGTCAGATTAGCCCAGGATTCGTTTTCTGCTATAGAATGCATCCTGATAATTTATTAGTTTCAGGAATAAACCTTTTGGAGCTGACGGCTCATTTGGCTTATCTCACTCCACCCAGACCCCTCTGTTCTCCCCATTTCTTAGGGTCATCCACCTCTGTGGAGTAGGAGGTAGGCATGGGTGCTAGGTACTCTGGCCCACCTGCTTCCCATTCTGTGATGGGTGAGCCTCCGCTGCCCTTAGAGGTTTCATTCCGGTAAATAAATGAGATTCAGAGGACCTACGCAAGGGATGAGTGAGAAGTCCAATCTCTTCTTAGAATCCAAAACTTATTTCTCAACAACGACAGAGGACCTCCTGGAGACTATGACTATTTCGTTAGACGTTGAGTACTATACAGTCTGGAAGTCTCTGCCACGTCTCGGGTTTGTGCAAATAACCCCTTTGCCTATACTCCCGTTGTCTAGGGAGCTGGCAAGGGGCATAAAAAGAAAGACCTGGGGCATCCAGGAAAGAACCTGGTTTGGAGTTTGACCTTTGCTCAGCTGGTAACTCCCAAGGTGAGCTGGGCACTAACACACCTAGAATCCCTATGAACTGGTGACACACCGGTCTTTAGGTTACTGGGGCACAAGAATGGACTGTACTGTGATCGCTGGTCCTCAGGCAAGTTGAGGCTGAGCAACTTACAAGCCGTCAGTATGGGATTACGAATTTCTCTAGGTCCTTCTACATCAGGATGTGGAGAGGAGCCACCGAGTAAGCAGCAGACGCTACAAAAGCGGGCGCCCACTGCGCCTTAACCTTTCAAACAGTGTAGCTGGCGTTTAGTTTCTCCCGAAGCTTCTGGGTTCTGTCTGGGTTATCTCCCTTATTGACGGGATTTCCCTCTGAGCCGAGAGACCCCAAAAGCAGGTGGGTTGGTGCTGATGAGCCTGTGGTACAGGAAGTGAAATAAGCAGGCTTGAGAATGGCCTCTCAGTTCCCCAAGGCCTTTTCTTTCCCCATCAACAGATGATGCATTAGCTTGATTAGGAATATGTAAATAAGCTGCTTCCTTCCTCTTATTTTAATACAACTCTTGCTCTGCAAAATCCATTTCCCCCCCTCCAAAGGTAGAAGGAACTGAGGTAATTGTCCCGTGCGGAAGACAATGAAGAGGTTTTCGGTCCTTGCCAAGTACATCTCTTGCCAGGCCCATTCCCTCTCCTCGGTTAATTATGAGTAATTGTTTGGGTTGTGATGGAAGAAATATTAGAGAATGGAAAGAGGGAGCGGAGTTCAGAATATCATGCTGCAACTGATTCATGTTTTGGCAAGAACCCTTAACTAGATTTTATGCCTTGGTCCTGTGACAGTAAACAGGGCAGCCTTGCCATATAAGCACAAGCTCAGCTCAAGGACCTATTTTTGAAAAAGCAGGAGGATTTGAAAGAATGCAGAACCAGCGAGCCCTAGCTGTCGGGTAAATTCCATGTCGGTCCTGGGCAGCGGCCTCCACTGAGGTTATTTTAAACTGGATGCTAGCTAGCGCCATTCATATTTAGCTGGCTTGTCAAACCTTTACAGCTTATTTTCATATGTTAGACAATTGTTGCATTTTACAGAAAGGCTCTGATTGGCTCCTACTATCTATGCTTAGAGAAGAACGAGAGGCCACTGGTTTGAGAAAGCTGGGGAGACAGACAGGATTTCAGACAGAGGTCCGAACTGTGTAAGCCAGGAGGCTGAGTGTCCCCAAGCGACGCTGAGCTGGGGATTGGCCTTTACTCCTTTTTATTTACTTGGTTAGTTATTTACTTACTTGGCCAAGGCATTCGGCTGAGGGTCTTGAAAATGGCAAGTGAAAACTTTGTTTTTCAAAATGAGCTCACGGTGCAGCCACAGTCGGCCTTGACCTTGAAGAATTCCATCCTCCTTTCTTTCTCTGCCTCCGGAATAAGTGGCATAATATGCCTGTAGCTTAGGACCTGACTCTGTTTTCATTTTCTTTTTTTTTCTTTTTTTTTTTTTTTTGGTTCTTTTTTTTTTCCGGAGCTGGGGACCGAACCCAGGGCCTTGCGCTTCCTAGGCAAGCGCTCTACCACTGAGCTAAATCCCCAGCCCCCTGTTTTCATTTTCTAATTAATACAATGATAGCTAAATACGAAAAAGCATTTTGAGAGAGAGAGAGAGAGAGAGAGAGAGAGAGAGAGAGAGAGAGCAAAAGGAAGGTAGGAAGGTAGGAAGGTAGGTAGGAAGGAAGGAAGGTAGGAAGGTAGGAAGGTAGGTAGGAAGGAAGGAAGGTAGGAAGATAGGAAGGTAGGTAGGAAGGAAGGTAGGAAGGAAGGAAAAGCAACCTCAATGAGGCTGGGTAGAGGACCCAGGTTCAATTTCCAGGATCCATGAGGCATCTCATGGTGTCTGTAACTCTAGTTCCAGAGGATCCAGCACCCTCTTTTGGCCTCTGTGGAACGAGGCATGCAAGTGATGCACAAACATACATGCAAGCAAAACACTCACACACACTAAATGTTAAACCCCTAAAATGACCTACTATGCCCCTCCCTGTTTGCCTTCACCTTCTGTTTTGGATTGTCGTTGTTGTTGTTGTTGTTGTTGGTGGTGGTGGTGGTGGTGGTGGTGGTGGTGGTGGTGGTTAACAGGGTTCCATGAAGCCCAGGCTGGCCTAGAACTTGATATGTAGCTGAGGCTGATTTTGAACCTCTGGTTCTCCCACCTCCACCTCCTATCCTCCATTACACCTGGTGTAGGCAGCACTGGGGGGATTGAACCCAGGATTTCGTACTCTCTAAGAAAGCATTCTATAAACTGAGCCTCATCCCCAACCTAGGATTTTTGTTCATGTACAGCCACACACATTGACTTTTTTCTTCATGTTTTCATAAGCTTTTACGCCCAGAGAGGTTTTGGACCCCAGCATCAGACACTTACTCCTCACGATTTCTTATGATTTGCCCTTGAATGCCCCGCTATGGCCTGGTTCCTTTCCCTGTGCCATGCACGGGTGGCTTTTGACTATTCCGGAATGTATCCAATACAAGCTTACATTTTAAATTGTTTCAGTGTTGCGTCCCCCCACCCCCCATCGGACTGCCTGAAGTGGGATAACGTCAAGCCTAGTTATCTGATAGGTAAATCTGGTCTCTTTTTCACTACCCTCTCACATGTCGCCTGGCTGTTCATCCCAGCTTAGCTTTTCTGATTAACTTGGGATTCATTTGGCCAAATGCTGTTTGGAGACTTTTCCTCTCAGAAGCATCCTGTTTAACTAGAGTTTAAAATACTTACCCTTATACTCATCGCCAAGTGAGTAATCTATGGAAAGAAATAGGTTAACAATGTTTTAAAGAAATAAGCTACCGATGAAATGAAACACAATAGCTAATAAGCGTTTGTTACCTCGGGTTTGGGGATTTAGCTCAGCGGTAGAGCGCTTGCCTAGAGAGCGCAAGGCCCTGGGTTCCGTCCCCAGCTCTGGGGGGGGGGGGGGGGGGGCGGGGGGGGGCGGGGGGGAGAGTTTGTGACCTCTTGGAGAAGTCTAAGAATTTATTGAAAATAATAGAATTATTTCTATTCTTGAACACTGTCGAAATAGGAGTTAAAGGGAAAAATTTTGGTCCGGCAGTGGTGGCACAGGCCTTAAATCCCAGAACTCAAGAGGCAGAGGCAGGCTGATCTCTGAGTTTAGGGCCAGCCTGGTCTACAGAGCTAGTGCCAGGACAGCCAGGGCTACCCTGGGAAACCCAGTCTAAAAAAAAAGAAAAAACAACCACCAAACAAACAAACCCCAAACAACAACAAAAATTTCTTTTTCTCAGATGTTTCAGCCACAATTGATATTCTTAAGCTCTTCATAACCTGAAGAGCTTGACATCTAAGCCCTCCCATCCCAAGTAAAATAAACAACTTTCCCTCCAAGCTGAAGGTAGATAATTCTGAAACAAAGTTAAGTCCAAATGAATTTTAATGGAGTCAGGAGAAGAAAATGTCAGGGGGGTGAGGAGGGGGCGGGGCACCTGGTTTCCAAGTTGCTGAAAATTTTCAAGTACCTTATCATTTTTTTTCAAGATTTATTTATTTATAAGTACACTGTAGCTGTCTTCAGACACACCAGAAGAGGGCATCAGATCCCATTACAGATGGTTGTGAGTCACCATGTGGTTGCTGGGATTTGAACTCAGGACCTTTGGAAGAGCAGTCAGTGCTCTTAACCACTGAGCCATCTCTCCAGCCCGACCTTATCATTTTTTGATCCTGACATATCAGTCAGAAGTTGGAAATAATCATTTTTTTAACGCATTTGCGTCTTCTTTCTGAAATCACCAATGATTATGTGTTGTTTAATTGAACTGAAGCACCTGTTGGCTTTAACTAACCAAAAGGGCAACTCAGTTGTTCCTTGATGTCCTGCTGTGGTAGGTAGACCTGACCCTTACTGCCACTGATAACCAAACCAATTCTTACTCAGCCTAGCTCTTTCCCAAGACGGGAGAAAATACTCTGTCACCCACTCTACAAACAGTGCCATCAACAAGCACATGGGATTTATCCAGAAGTGACAGTGACAGTCTCCAACCAAAAATATTTGAAAACCATTCAGGACCATTAAACATGAGCAACCAACCGTCCAGAATCTCTTGCTCAGCACTGTTGGGAATAGGAACAGGAAATGGCCCCAAGTCGTGCTTTCGAACAGGAAATTAATAGCAGGAAGTGACCTTGAAGTGTAACCCTCCCTCCCCAAGTAAAATAAACAACTACCCTTGCAGATGAGGGCAGATAATTCTGAAACAAAGGCAAGTCCAATGAATTAATTGAGTCAGGAAAAAAAAATGTAGAGGCAAGACCTGATTTCCAATCACACCAATCTGAATTTTAATCAAATTGCCAAGTATTTATTGCCCTGGATAACCAGAACTCCTGTCCTAACCAGTTACCTTATAACTATAGGTGAGTCAAATCAGTTAGGGTTTTTTTTTCTTTCAGCAGCAAATGGGTCTGTATATTTCATCATCCATTTAAAAAAATCTTTAAAAATACCATTTTTCATTTCTCCACTTTTGGTGCGCAAATATGTTGTGCAGATATTCAAGTTTAGACATATGTCTCATCCACGAATCATACACTAAAAATCAACAAATGAAGGAATGATTCAAAAGAATGTTTCCTCTAGGATAATTTAGCTTAAATTTTAGAGTTTATAAAGTACAATACTCTCTCTCTCTCTCTCTCTCTCTCTCTCTCTCTCTCTCTCTCTCTCACTGAGTCAAAGGAGAGATCGTTGAGCAAGTCCTGATTGCAGTGTTGAGCCTAACATGAATCAGACATGTCCAGCTTCACTCCATAGTTATTTAATGAAAGCAATGGTGCTCTAAATATCTGTGGTTATTTATAATAAACTCTTAAGTAAACCTCACTTTTTTTTTTTTTTGGTTCTTTTTTTCGGAGCTGGGGACCGAACCCAGGACCTTGCGCTTCCTAGGCAAGCGCTCTACCATTGAGCTAAATCCCCAACCCCGTAAACCTCACTTTTAAGTCGCACTAAATTATTGATATTTTGCTGTCTTTGTTGTTTATCGTACAGTTCAGAAGTAATGCACAGCATATGAATTTGTTGGCTAGGAAGTTCCTTAGGACCATACTCAGAGAGTCTTGGAAAAGACTGGTCAAGGCCATCGCTGTCTCAAAGAATCCTTGCGAGGCACCAACCGCTATTGCGAGGTAGACGGCAGAAACATCTCCATCTCTGTGTAAAGTGCTGACATGACTACCCCATGCAATGCCAGGGTTTAGTCGTGGATAGGACGGTACAACCAGAAGCATCTGGAAGAGTCCAGAGCAGAGAGAGAAAGAAGTGGAACACAGCAAGCAGATTGGACGTGGCCAGGGCTGTCTGTAAGAGCAGCAGGACCGGCAGGGGCGGAGGTTAGAGAGGGCACAGTGAGAATAAAAAGACCTGGAACCATGAAGTGAGAGGATAGGATGGCCAGGTTATAAGAGGGGTGAGTTGTTGTGGGGAGGAAACCCAGAAGCTGGGGAGATGAAGGAGTAAGAAAGGCCAGGGTGCTAACGGGAGAGTCATATGTTCCTTTTCCTGGAGCTAAGGAAAATTACTTCTTTTGGTAGTCTGAAATCAGCTTCACAAGTTCCTGAGGAATGCTGGCTTTTATCTCACTGCCAGAAATCCTCCTATAGTCCAGGGTGAGCTCATTTGGGGGTATTTGGACTGCCTTTCAGAGTTTTGAAAATTGGAATTTCCTTTGAATCTGACAATCTCTCCCATGTTGAGAAGATGCAAGTCGTGCCTCACTGGTCTGACCTGAATCGTAAGTCCTAAGCTGATTGATGGCCAAGGTCATAAAACAATCATTTCAGCTAATCAGGGCTCACATTTGGAGCCACACAGGGAAGGTATGCGTATGCAAAATATACGGAAGTTCTACTAGCAATTAAGAGAAAGATGTGGGGCTGGAGAGATGGCTCAGTGGTTAAGAGCACTGACTGCTCTCCCAGAGGTCCTGAGTTCAAATCCCAGCAACCACACGGTGGCTCAAAACCATCTATAATGAATGGGATCTGATGCCCTCTTCTGGTGTCTGAAGACAGCTACAGTGTACTCCTATATAATAAATAAATAAATCTTAAAAAAGAAAAAAAGATGTAACAGTATATGCCTGTACGGGGAGATGCTACGGGAGGATCACATGAAGAGGGGACTCAAGATTAGCCTGGGAAGCAGAAGACCTCAACTTTGTCTCAAAAAGAGGAAAAAAGTACATCAGACTCGGGGGTACAGGACTTTACTTTACTCTACTACTTACTACTTTGAAGGCAGAAACAGGCAGATCTCTGTGAATTTGAGGCCAGTCTGGTCTACGTAGCATTCCAAGGATACATAGTGTGACTCTGTTTTTTTTTTTTTAAGTGTGTGATGGGGGTTGGGGGGAGCCAGTACAACTACATGCTTAACTTAAAGAGTTGATGTTTCTTTGTTAAGCAGATTAAAGTTTATACTTGTGGTGCGGTATTTATCACAGAAGATTGCTTGGACATGGATTTAAGCGAATAGAAAGCCTTGATTAGCTGGCCAGTGACTACACAGGGTGTTTGAGATCCCAGTATAGCACTGAGATTTTCTTAGGATGAGACTTAGGATAAGATCATGTTCTGGGTTGACATACCTCAATTAACAAGAACAGTTAGCAGCCAGAAGTAGAACTACAGACGCAAAAAAGCAAGGTTAATATACATTTTGAAACTTTCCTGGAACTATGGACTTTGATTAGGTCTTTTTTTTTTTTTTTTTTTTTTTTTTGGTTCTTTTTTTCGGAGCTGGGGACCGAACCCAGGGCCTTGCGCTTCCTAGGTAAGCGCTCTACCACTGAGCTAAATCCCCAGCCCCTGATTAGGTCTTTTAATTTTGGCAGGTGGCTCTGTCTACGTGCTGAGTTTTATAGCCTGAATGGTCCTTCCATCACTGAGTCAGCTATGCTAAGGTCTGGGGCAGTGTTACAATAAACATACGTTTTGACTGTTGTAAGTAACAACAGAAACACTTCAAAATATTATTCTTTTACCGTTGACATGTTCTCTAAGCACAAACTGGTCCACTGGGACTGAATCCATCTTGAAGCTATTGTTTCCAAAGTTATTGGAAGTGCTTCTTCTTTTCTTACCACGAAACAATTTTCCACTCTTGGAATGGTAGGTGCCATCATCTGGAAGAAAAACACTTCTGTCCTTTTAAGAGGTGTTAGCATCGAGTTCTGAGCAACCGCCATCAATGGAATTGGTCTTGCCACGAGCTCAAGAGCAGAGGATACTCCCTTTGTTTTCAGTCTGATATGGGGATGGGGGTGGTGCCCCCCAAGAAGAGAGAAATGTGAGTTTATATGCCATCTGCCTTCTGCCTACTGTTGGGGTGTTTCTGTCATCTCGTTCCTTATTCTCACATTCTGAGAACTGACATGATCTCAGCCAGACACTGGTCAGATTTTCCTGGTGTAGGATTTGGCCATCAAAGCTAACAGTCAGCTATATGTAGGTCTATGGTCTCTGCAGCTGACAGGGTTGGGAGTCACAGGGGGGAATGAGAGCACCACACAGGCTGTGTCTTGGCAATCCCTGGGGTTGTGTGTTGAGTCAGATTATCTCACCGTCTGTTCTTTTCCATTTCCACTGGGTTTTTTTTTTTTTTTCTGTCTCTCTATCCCTTCCTTGTCAAAGGACGTCCCAGAAGAGGAATCCAACAAGCTCACCAACAGATGTAAATGTGTTGTGTGTGTGTGCACATGAGCACATGCTGTGTGTATTAATCCTTCCTTTGAATTTCTAAATTAAATACATCTCTAATTCAAAGGGTATGTATCTAACTGTGATGTTTAATGGATGCCAGTAAAGTCTGCTATTGTTGAATTTAGGACTTTATTTGGGTTTTTGTTTTTTTCGTTTGTTGAGGATTAGAATTCTTCCTTCTTAAATATCTTTCTTTCTGGCTTTCTGCTTTGTGAGAGGAAACTACCAAAACAAAAAAATAAAATAAAATAAAACAAAAATGGTGTTGGAAGAAGTGACTAGTCCATCCCAAAGATGGAGAGGGAAAGAGGAGAGGGAAAATTATCATGGCCAAATTAATTAAGGCAGACAATTAATTAATGCCAGCCTTTTTTTTTAAATTCATGTACACAGGCTGTGTCCCCCTAAGGCAGTATTTGAGAGGTCAGCATTGATAAGGTTTTTAATAGCTCAGGGATAGGGTATTTCCACATGGGGAAATTGACAGGCAAACAGGTGAGGTTACAGAAGCAGGATGTAACAAGGTCGTCATAGCAGCAGGCAGTCGTAACAACCTTTTGAAACAAAGGTATGGCTTCACAATGGTCATAACAGCTTTTTGAAACAGGCATGGTTGCAACTTCCTGGAGCAGGCAGTACAGAACCATTTGTAGTTAAGGTTACAGGTGGGGCATAGGTCAATCTTCGAGAAACAGATATTTAATACTAAACATCCACGGAACTATAAGGCTTGAAGTGAGTCTTAGCTACTGGGAGACACACACCCCCCCCAAGTGAGACAAGAACAGAGTTGGATGCAAATATAAGAGGTTTATTTTCTGGAGCGTCCGGATGGACCTTCATCAGTCCCTTGTGGCCAGTGACTAGAAGGTGACCCCGAATGGCTATAACAAGCAGTTTTTATACTTTTTAGGGGTACAGGTTACATCAGTAAGGTTACAGTTTAAACTTATTGGCTAAGCATATTGACCTTTGACTCTATTGGCTGGCAAGCATATGACACGCATTTGAACTCTATCTGGGACCAGAGGGTCAGGTGACTACCAGTCAGTACATTCTGTGCTTTTTCAAGAATGTCCCTGTTCCTCCAGAGAACTGTGGGTGGAGAATGGAACTTGGCCTAGCCTTGACCTGAGGCGGTGGGTGTTAGGATGGTGAAAGCCCCTAGGGTCCTTCAAACTACTTTGTCTTTATTGTAAGATGGCTTTCAAGTCCAAGATGGAGGTTGGCTGGTTCACAGGCGACAATTACAGATGATATAAAAGAGGGCTGGAAGACGGTACAGTGGTTAATATTACTTGTCGCTGGTGCAGAAGATCTGGGCTTGCTTCCCAGAGTCCACGACCATCTACGACTTTCAGGGCACCTGACACTCTTTTCTGACCTCTGTGGACACCAAGCACATTAGGCAGTACATGTGCATACATGCAGGCAAAACATAAGATAAAATATATATGTCTGAAAAAATACACAAAATAAAATACATAAATCTGTAAAATGTTTTAAAAACAAGATAAACGGGGCTGGGGATTTAGCTCAGTGGTAGAGCGCTTACCTAGGAAGCGCAAGGCCCTGGGTTCGGTCCCCAGCTCCGAAAAAAAAAAACAAGATAAACAAGCTAAAAATTAAAAAAAAAAAAAAAAAAACAACTAGATGATGCAAAGGTTAAGGGTCAAATCCAATAGACTAATGAATTATGGGAAGAATCAAGTGCTACACTGGAGCCCACAGCCTTACATCTTAGTCTTCTGGTTTAGAAATGTATTCCTGGATCAGGAATACATTTGAGATTAAGACTCTGTGAGTGGGTTGGTGAAATGGCTCACTGGTTAAGAGCACTGACTGCTCTTCCAGAGGTCCTGAGTTCAAATCCCAGAAACCACATGGTGGCTCACAACCATCTGTAATTAGATCCGATGCCCTCTGCCCTCTTCTGGTGTGTCTGAAGACAGCTACAGCGTACTTGTATATAATAAATAAATAAATCTTAAAAAAAAAAAAAAAAAGACTGTGAGTGTTTTACCTATAGCTTAGTATTTATTTGGGAAGCAGAGGCAGGAGGATGGCAAATTGGCCAGCCTGAGCCAAGGAGATCCTGTCTCAAGAAAAGAAGTAAAACACGCCCACATGCACAAATAAGAAACAAGAAATTTGGGGTAAGTTTGTACCAGAAAATAAAGTATGCTATTCTTTGGAGAATAAACTTACTGCTGACTTAAAATCAAGGATTTATGGGTTGGGGATTTGGCACAGTGGAAGAGCGCTTGCCTAGTAAGCGCAAGGCCCTGGGTTCGGTCCCCAGCTCCGAAAAAAAGAAAAAAAGAAAAGAAGAAAATCAAGGATTTATTAGAGGAGAAAAACAAAACCCTGACTCACCTGAGGACTCTAGCATGTAAGGTTTTTTTTTTTTTTTTTTTTTTTTTTGTTCTTTTTTTCGGAGATGGGGACCGAACCCAGGGCCTTGCACTTCCTAGGCAAGCGCTCTACCACTGAACTAAATCCCCAACCCCAGTAAGTTTTTATATGAGGAAATTCTA
This sequence comes from Rattus norvegicus, assembly GCF_021556685.1. Taxonomy (NCBI): domain Eukaryota; kingdom Metazoa; phylum Chordata; class Mammalia; order Rodentia; family Muridae; genus Rattus; species Rattus norvegicus. The sequence continues at coordinate 51,790,196 of NC_141542.1, forward strand.
TCTCTGATGTATGTCTGGGTCAAGACAGCTCCGGATGACTGAGACTTGAGGACCCTAGGAGAGATGTGTAGGGAGCAGAAATTGCTTTTTCCCTGATTACTTCAAAATGAAAAAAGAAGAACATGACTGCTCCAACGTGTGGTGGTGGAGAATGTTTATCGTAGCAAAAAGGGAGAGCGTAGCCAGAGGCAGAGACCTCTGGAAGAGCCCAGAGTGTTCATAACCAGGTTGAGCTGGGCCCTGTATGCAGAAGTAGAGGACAAGGGAGAAGCAAGAGAGGATGTTGGTGTAGAAATCTCAGCTCGCGTACGGACAAAACACAACGGGTTCAACATGGAGAGGCTTTAATGAGAGAAGGAAACAAGGAAGAGGGACGAGAGGGAAGAAAAAAAGAGAGAGAGCGAGAGAAAGAGGGCAGAAAATACCTGCCTTTTATTTGGAATATGACTACTGCTCCCAGGTGAAGGTGGGAGCTAAGCCAAAGGTATGCTGGAAATGTGTGGCAACAGTGTCTTGCCGAGGTGAAAGCAATTCCTGATACCAACAGAGGGGAACCAGGTGCAGCAGCCAGAAGGCCAAAGGTAAAAAGGGGGCAGGTATCCAAAATGTCTGGATTTTATAGAGAAGAGCCTCTGCGGGAAGGGCAGCCCAGCCGCTGTGCTGGAGAGTTCAGAGGTAGGGGACAGGTATGTCAGCCTTGCCCTATAACAGGAAGGGGCTGAGGGATGCTGGGAGAACATGGCGGCCAGGTCTGCTGGGTAGGATCGAAACTTTGCTATGTTGTCCTTACTCCGAGAAAAGCAAACTGCAGGCCGAAGGCAGCGGGGAGAAGGCCAGGGTACCAGACTCTGCTGTGAGACCCAGCCGGGACTTGCAGTGGGAAAGCAGCTGCGTAGAGCCCTGATTACCAGCGTCCTGTGCACTGCAGATGGCTGACCGAGGACGGAGATAAGTAGGATTTATGGGAGGGGGTCTCCCCAAAGGGTCCAGCACACAGTCCTCTTTCTAGCCAAACAGAGAAACTCTGTTTATCTGTTAACAACATCCAGGAGAAAATGGCCCCTGGAAATGCTATCTGTGAAACGTCACTGTGTGCTAGGAACAGAAGCTGTTTGTTTCCACAGAGGTGAAGGAGCCACCGCGGCTTTGGATGCTCATGCGCCTTTGCTAGGGAGTTCTCATTTACAGCACCTGATAACTGCTGCATCTGCCAGGACACATTAGTTCCGTCTCGAGGGCCGCCTCTGCCAATTAGAAAGAATTTAGCATTAATGAGGCTCTGGACAACTCAATTGTTCCTCGTCACTAACTCCAGAGACAGTTGGGAGGGGAACATACTCCTTCAAAGATGTAGAAATTTGTTTTTCCACTCTAGCATAAACATATGATGCTCGTTATGTTGATAATGCGTTTATCTTGGCAGCCAACCTATTTACTGTGGCTGATTACGTCAGTCCTCAGATCTGCTGCCCAGGAAGAGCCTAAGTCAGTCCAGGACAGTCCAGTTCAGATTATGCTCCCTGCCCCAACAGTTACCTTCCAACTGTCTAGCTGTTCTCAGTTGTCACCTATTAGCAACACAGACATTTTTGGAGTTGCTCAGGGCTCTGAAGTGATTGCTCCAGGGTGGAATAGTTTAACAAGGGGCAGGAGACATTTTTACAAAAGCATGTTGGATTGTCTTCATTGAACTTTTTTTTTTTTTTTTGGTTTTTTTTTTTTTTCCGGAGCTGGGGACCAAACCCAGGGCCTTGTGCTTCCTAGGTAAGCGCTCTACCACTGAGCTAAATCCCCAGCCCCCTCATTGAACTTTTAATAGGCAAGAATCAGGCGTTCTAAGCTCCCCGGAAGCTTATTCAGATTGACTTGTCCCATAAACATTGCCACACCCAAAATGTCCGAAGGGAGTCCGAGCCGAGAAATGTTACCAAATGACTAACTCACAGGCGTGGTTGTCCCCCTCAGAGGAATCCCACATATTCCCATCTGAGCGCACACCTTCTGAGACATTCAGTCAGCTGGTAATGCCACAGAGTAAGGCAACAGCTCCCACAGTAAGTTATGGTTCAAGAGTCAAAGAAACCACTGAAATGGCCGCTCTGTGAGAGGAGAGAAAGGGGGTGGGGGTGGGGCAGGCCAGAGGCATCGGGAAGAGTCTGGATACTGGGTATAGCAAGAGATATCAAGAGAGACTGACTAGAAGAAAATTCCAGGCTTTAAGGAGGATGATCAGAGAGTTTGGGATGGAGGTAGACCCAGGGTGAGAGGGGCTAGGATGTTAGTGTAGGGGCTTTGAAATATCTAACAGGTACTTGTGAGGAGGGACTAAGGGAGGCTGGAGATAGGCATGGCTTTTGGTGTACGGTCACAATGGACCCATATGTCCTTCTGCCAGAGGCAAGGAAAATGATTCCTTTTGTTGGGCAGAAAAGCAGATTTGGACTTTGAGGAACCTGGCATTGCATGCCTGGATTTAAAAACGAAACAAAGTCAGTGCTCTAGATGGCTCAGCAGTTAGGAGCACTGACTGCCCCTCCAAGGTCCTGAGTTCAATTCCCAGCAACCACGTGGTGGCTCACAACCATCTGTAATGGGATCCAGTGCCCCCCCTTCTGGTGTGTCTGAATACAAAAAATAAAATAAATCATAAAACCAAACAAAACTGGATTGTTGCTTTGTTTTGTTTTTTGAGACAGTCTTTCTACATAGCTTTTGGCTGTCCTTAAACTCACAAGATCCACCTGTCTCTGCCTACTGAGTGCTGGAATTAGAGACATGTGCTGTACCTGGCTAGCCTGGTCTACAGAATGGGTTGCATGGAAAACATTTACTTGGAGAATGTTCAGTTCGTGATCAGCATGGTTCTTTATGCCACCGAGAGCCTAGAGTTCTACATCCAGATCGAGCAGGCAGCAGGCAGCAGGATGAGAGAGAAATCCATCCAGCCTGGCTTGGGTTCCTGAAACCTCCAACCCCTCCCTCCCTGCCCTCCATACTTCTTCCATCAAGACCACACCCACTCCAATAGGACACACCTCCTAATAAGGACAGTCCCTGGTGACCAAGCATTCAAACCTGGGAGCTTATGAGGCCCGTTGTTATTCAAACCACTCCAGGCTGAAAGCCTAGTTCATTCCGTCAGTGACAGTGTACTTCTGTCATCCTACATACAAGAGGCAGATAACCTTCTCCCAGTGCAAGGCCAGCCTGTGGTACATAGCAAGACCCTTGTCTCAGGAAACGAAAACAAAAGCAGCCTAAGTCTAGCAGCGGGATCTGTTCGGAGAGTCTGTTCCAGACCACTTTGCAAAGAAGAGAGCACGGCACACACACAAAACCTATCAGGTCAACGTGACCTGCGGCTCCTGCCAAAGTATCTTTGGGAAGTTACTTTGGGAAGGGAAGAGGCCCAAACTTCAGTCTCCAGAGAGTGAATGAGTTGAGCTTTATTCTTCAAATCACACAAGTGGGGTTGTTGATTTAGAGCTCGTACTTGTCTCTTACTCCAAGGCCTTGGAACTGGGCAGGCAAGTGAGAACATTAACACATGAAAGAAGCCACTTTTCAGAGGGGGAGCGGATGCCCTTCATCCACTGGGCTTCATCGAAGGCAGTGATTCTCAACCGGTGGGCCTCGACCCTGGAGTTAAACAGCCCTTTCTCAGGGGTTGCCTAAGGCCATGGAAAGACACGATGTTTGCATTACGATTCACAACTGTAGCAAATTTACGGTTATGAAGTAGCAATGAAAATAACTTTACAATTGGGGGATCACCACAACAGTATTAAAATGGTACAGCGTTAGGAAGGTTGAGAGCCTTCCCAAAGAACAGAACGTGTGTGAAAACAAGCCCAGGAAACAAAATGGAAAGATGGGATGGCGAAGTTCTTCTAGGGGAACCCACCAGGCCCAGGTGTTCTGTTGGTCTCTGTTCCCTGCCCATGAGTCAATCCACATTCCCAAGGGTGCTTTTCCTTTCGTTATTTTATAACCAAACCCCCTCTACTCCTGTTTCTAAGCATGTGTCCCTGGCACAGTCCTTTGCTCTGGGACACAAGAATCCTCCCTTTGGATTCATATAGCCCTATGAATTCAAACAGTGCAGCGCATGCCTGGCAGATCAGTCTGAGTTTTCTCTGTTTTACTGACCTCCATGCTTGACTCGGAAGGCATGAATTTGTCTCATCTCCCCCTTCCCTGAGCAGTTGCTAAGACTCTTACTTGCCTGTTCTACTTTATTTTCTCTCAAGCTTTAATGAAACTGTCTTTGAGCTTCCTTCTGAGTCTATTATGAAGTGATTATAAAGGGCTTTATTGATGAGACTAAGAACCCGAAGGGCCCCCTCCCCGGTTTCCTTGGTAACATCCTTGGTGGCAATAGGACACGTGTTTTCATGGCTGTGTATGAAAGAAGCCAAGCTTTCATTTTTCTAGAATGACATACAAAAGTAGTCTCTCTAGGTTTTTTTGTTTTTGTTTTTGTTTTTGTTTTTGTTTTTGGTTTTTTTTGTTGTTGTTGTTGTTGTGCTGGATTCTGGACAGAAAACTTTTTTGTTTTTCACTTTGTTTTTTGTTTACTTTGGGTTTTTTTTTTTTTTTTCTGATATTTTTGAGACAGGGTTTCTCTGTGTAGCCCAGGCTGTCCTAGAACTCACTCACTCTATACACTAGGCTGGCCTCAAACTGACAGAGATCTGCCTGCCTCTGCCTCCCTGCTGCAGGGATTAAAAGTGTGCCTCACCACCGCCTGGCTGGACAAAGAACATTTACAGGAGTTAGGAGAAAGATCTAACTGACTCTGCCCTGGCAACAGTAGGAGCCACGTGAGACAGGATGTTTTTCAGTGGTACACTCTCCCGAAAGTCTGTGAGCATGCTCTGAGCTGACATTTGCTCAATCTCACAGATTACTAGAGACTCACACAGCAAAGCAAGATGCTAAAGCAATGAGCTGCTTCCTTGCTGGGAGGGATGTCCTGGAGAACAGGGTAGAGATAAGAGTAGCCTCATCCTAACAGCGGAACATAAAACTCAGCAAGAATGGGAGAGGCTATGTCCCACACCGAAAGCAAGATTGGCAAAAGTTGTCCCAAATGAGACAGAGTGGGTAGACTGGTTTCCACTAAACATCGGAGTCATTTTATTTTATTAAATTTAGAAGACTATATTTAAACGAATACAATGGAAGTCTAGGTGGTGTAACACATTCAGCCTTTTAGCTACAGTGGTGTATTTACAACTAAAATAGCCTAATATACTGGCTGACTAAATTCATAGGTTAATTAAAATTATAAGACAGAGGAAAGTTATTGTAGAAAATTTAAAATACAGATAAGCAAAAATAAGCACATCATAGTTCTCTACCACATAGAGAAAACAATCATGATTGACACTTTGAGAAACTTCCTTCAAACATTACTACCATTCTTTAAAGATTTATTTACTTATTATATATGAGTTCACTGTAGTGTCTTCATGCACACCAGAAGAGGGCATCGGATCCCATTACAGATGGTTGTGAGCCACCATGTGGTTGCTGGGAATTGAACTCAGGACCTCTGGAAGAGCAATCAGTGCTCCTAACCACTGAGCCATCTCTCCAGCTCTATTACTACCATTCTTATTTGATTTCTGTAACCCCAATATTCCAGAGGCTGAAACAGAAAGACTGCTTTGGGTTCAGGGCTAGCCTTGGAAACAGAGTGAGACCCTTTCTGGAAAAGCAAAAACAATAGTAAGGTAAACTAAGCGAGAATGTTTTACTTTTCTCATTTATATAAATGGATGTCATCTCATGTGTGAGTATGTATGAACTAATTATACCACTGGGCAGCTTGGCTGAGCCAGCCAGCCATCTGTTGCATCATCAGGGACTTCAGAGGCCATGGATAGTCAGAGTTCAGGACCAAGTGTCTGTTGTGTTCTCTTGACCTGGAGACCCGATTCTTATCCGCTTAGTGACCAGGAAAGTGGAGCTCTCCATGGAAGGACAAACAGCCGGTGAGACTAAGGAGAAGGTCACATCTCCTAGGGAACAATGTTCAGCACTCTCGCGGGTGGAAATGGGGATATGCTTCCTTGTAGTCTTCAGAAGACTCGGGGCGAAGGCACGGCCCTCACCTCACAGGGGTAGAAGAGAGTCCATTCTGGAGCCAAGTATGAGTGACTGTGGCCAAGGAACACAGGCGTAGGTCACCCAAATGCTATGTCTCAAGATGGTAGCAGTTTGATGAGGTTTATTTTTGTTTTATAAGGTGGGATAATATTATCTTTTAAAAAGATTTTAGGGCTGGAGAGATGGCTCAGCGGTTAAGAGCACTGACTGCTCTTCTGGAGGTCCTGAGTTCGATTCCCAGCAACCACATGGTGGCTCACAACCATCTATAGTAAGACCTGGTGCCCTCGTCTGTCATATATATGCAAAAGACTGTGTATGTAATAAATAAATAGATCTAAAAAAGTTTTTTTTAAAAAAAGATTTTATTTTATTTTTTATTTATTTTATTTTTTTTTTGGTTCTTTTTTTGGAGCTGGGGACCGAACCCAGGGCCTTGTGCTTCCTAGGCAAGCGCTCTACCACTGAGCTAAATCCCCAACCCCTAAAAAAAGATTTTAATTAAAATTATATATCATTTCCCCATTCCCTGACTTCTCTGAAACACCACCCATTCCCTTCCCCCTCGCTCCCCTTCAGATGGCCTAGACACACACACACACACACACACACACACACACACACACACACACACACTATACACGTATGTGTATGTGTATACATCTATATAAACATATGTAGATATAAAACCTACTGAGTCCATCTGGTGTGGCTTGTGCGCATATGATTTCAGGCTGACTACTTTGTATCAGATAACCAATTAGGGGGCTCATCCTTAGAATGATCAGTGCGGCAAAGACAGCCCTAAAGCTCTAATAATGTCATCAAGTCTTGGCGGAAACCAACAGCTTTCTAATTAGACTTAAAGCCCACTTAATAAGACGGAAATATGGCTGATACTAGAAACCTGGCTAACTCCCCAGGGCTCCTAATGAATCTTAGAAGAGAACCCACTACTGTCACTTTAAACTTTAAATGGCCATACAAGTACGTGTGGCTCTCACTCCCGCGTTAAAGAAGCCTTTATAGCGAATGCAGGCCATCACAGAAAACTACAGCTAACGCAGAGACCACCTGGTTGAAGGGGGCCCAGGCCCAGCAGATACATCTACCACACAGCTCTGCACCTAAGTCAGGGAATGCCTTGGAAGAGGGAGCAGGAAGATTGTAAGACTCAGAGGACCGAGGGGTTGGGGATTTAGCTCAGTGGTAGAGCGCTTGCCTAGCAAGCACAAGGCCCTGGGTTCGGTCCCCAGCTCCGGAAAAAAAAAAAAAGACTCAGAGGACCGGACAGTCTTCTCTGAGATTTTTGTCCCCTAAAGATGACAGAGAAGCTATATCCATGATACAACAATAGGTCTGCCTGAACAAGACCTGAACAATACAGCATCAAAGGAATGCTATCTCGGAACAGGAAGAACAGATGGGGCCCCACGTCAGACAAATAATTACAGGTAAATAACGACTTCCAAGAGATGGAGAAGTAGCCTCTTCCAGGATTGGGGAAACTTTTCAGTAGCGAAACAAAGAAAGTCCTAAGTAAGGGCACTTTTCTCATACACTGGTAGAGACTTAAGGTAGGCCAGTTAGAGCAAGCAGGGAAATCTCTTACATCTTCAGATGTGACCTGAGCATTCTTAGCCCTTTGGTTCGGTAGAAACGTGTGCTCTGTCTGTCCTGGGCAGCCTAGAGCTAGCTGACCCTGGTGGCAAGGGTGCTGCTGAGCTGGCCCAGGATGTGGGAACAGAAGAGCTGACCCTGCCCCTTGCCGGGTGTAGTGCTGGGTGAGCTAGCTCAGGCACTGCTGGAGAACACAGCCTGTGCTACAAGCACAGGAGAGCCAGCAGGCAGACCAGCTCAGCTATCATTCAGGCCCCAGGCCCAGATCCAGGCCTTAGAGATGGCCTGCCCCAACATCTACCCCGTCAATGAACCACTGGAGTGTTTGATGGGGCCGGTCCTACAGATCCAAAACTGCAGGATCTCCATGACTCAGGACAACAGCAGGATGTCCCAGAAGAGTCCCTATAAGGTAGTGTAACAGAAGCCGCCGTCCTCGAAGCAAACCAATGACTCATTGCAATGATCATCTGCAGGTAAAGGTGTGTGGACAAAAGGGTGTCTATACTATGGGACACACCGAGACACACTACAGCTTCCATGACAAGGTTTTGTTTTTATCATTCTGCGTTAGGTTATTTTCTTTTGTGGGGTATTTGCAAGGGCAGAGGGCAGATAGGAAGGGACCGGGATTGGGGTGTAGGATGTGAAATTCATGAAGAATCAATAAAATGTTTTTTAAAAAAAAGAACCAGTGCTTTGTAGGTTTCCAAGGAATTACCTACTGTTCACAAAGATGTTAGATGAGGTAAAGAGGAGGACAATAAATGGCTTTAAAGGCACTACAGACGTCCCAGGGCAATTTATCTCTAGACTTGCAACATCCAAACTCTCCCAGGACCACAGTTCGTCAGTCTTGTTCAAAGTACAGTTCAAAGCACGGTTCTTTCAGGAAGTTTCCTCACAGTAGAAATGGGACTTTCAATCCTTAAAGAAAAAATAAAAATAAAACACTGGCTGTCGTACACCTGTGCACACCATTCTTCCCACAAACTGAACACAACCGAAGCAGCTTTTTAATCTTTTTGCTGGAATCTTCTAGATTTGTGTCTAGAGACTGAGTCTTGCTGTGTAGCTCTTGCTGGACTCCACTGACCCTTCCACTTTAGCCTCAAAGGAGACAGGAATATAGGCATGGGCCAGGCAAGTCTTTTTATCTTTCCTTAGCTACTACCCGTCAGGAATTAATATTGTTAACATTTTGAAACGATGATGATGACGACGACGACGGCGGCGGTGGCGTTGGTGGTGGTTTTTCAAGACATGGTTTCTCTGCATAGCCCTGGACATCCTAAGACTCACTATCTAGACCAGATTGGCCTCAAACTCACAGAGATCTGCCTGCCTCTACCTCCAGAATTCTGATATCAAAGGCGTGCTCCCCCATGCCTGGGTGAGACCATTATTTCTTTTTTCTTTAAGATTTATTTATGTATTATATATAAGTCCACTGTATCTGTCTTCAGACACAGCAGGAGAGGACATCAGATTCTGTTACAGATGGTTGTGAGCCACCATGTGGTTGCTGGGATTTGAACTCAGGACCTCTGGAAGAGCATTCAGTGTTCTTAACCACTAAGCCACCTCTCCAGTTGCCCCTCCACCCCAAACCATTATTTCTTAAAGAAAAGTATTGGCACTGTGTTTGGTGCTTCCTCCTTCCTTCAGCACACAAACCCTAAGGCACTGGATGATTTACATCATTTCAAATGGATACCAGAGAGTCACTGGCCGGATCTTGATAATGAGAAAGAATCCCTTCTCCCTGAGCATTTAGTGTGTTCCCAACCTTAGGGTTGTTTCTAAGGATACTGATTATATAAAGGAACAAAAGTTGAGCACACAGCAGTCACAGAGAATAGGGTAAAGAATTAGAGACCAGCAAATCTGAGGCTGTCTCAAAACTAAATGAAATGAAGCAAATAATTGTGGGATGTGGTTATTCATCTCTGATGAGGGACATGAGCTATAACGCAGGAGACACAAGACACAAGACACAGAAGACAGGAGACACAGGAGACACGAGACACAGAAGACAGGAGACACAAGACACAGAAGACAGGAGACACGAGACACAGGGGCCAGGAGACGCAAGACAAAGATACAGGAGACACAAGACACAGGAGACACAGGAGACAGGAGACACGAGACACAAGACACAGAAGACAGGAGACAGGAGACACGAGACACAGAAGACAGGAGACAGGAGACACGAGACACAGAAGACAGGAGACAGGAGACAGGAGACACGAGACACAGAAGACAGGAGACAGGAGACACGAGACACAGAAGACAGGAGACAGGAGACAGGAGACACGAGACACAGAAGACAGGAGACACAAGACCAAGACACAAGACACAGGAGACACAAGACATAAAACACACGAGACACAAGATATAAGATACAGGAGACACGAGACACAGGGGCCAGGAGACACAAGACAAAGATACAGGAGACACAAAACACAAGACACAGAAGACAAGAGACAGGAGACACAAGACACAGAAGACAGGAGACACGAGACACAAGACACAGGGGCCAGGAGACGCAAGACAAAGATATAGGAGACACAAGACACAGGAGACACAGGAGACACAGGAGACAGACACAGGAGACACGAGACACAGGAGACACAGACATGGCTATGTGGCTATGTGTGAAGGAGGCACTAGCTCCACCCTCTTGTTTATCCTGGAGAAAATGTACAGTCAAGAAAGCTGAAAAGCCCTTCCTGCACGGAGCCATATTGGATTTGGGCCTAGCCGCTTTTTGACTGCATGGTTCAAAGTGACTCTGGGCTGTTTGGCCACAGAGACTCACCCCGAAGATGACTGCCATAAATCTTAAGATTGTTGGATAAAGCCTCTCCCATGAATTTACGGCACAGGAGTATAACATTCAAGGGATGCCTCAGCTCGAGCAGATACCAGTTATCTCCTCAGTCAACACCCAGTGTCTCCACCACCTGACCTCATCGCCTGACTTCTTTGCCTCCAGCTATCACTGCCTATACCCTCATCTCCCCCTCCTTCATATTTCACAAAGGTCACTCCCCCTACCTGAAAGCCTTAAAAGCTGCAATGTTCATCCCAATAAACGAGACCTTGACAACAGAACTTTTGCTTGGTCTCCTTCTTCTCTTCACCCCCATTTTGGCCCACAGGTAGAAAGCCTCTTCGGGACCCTGAATAACTGGGTCCCCGCTGGCGGGGACAAGTGGCGCCCGAACACAGGGACCCCGAAGCAAGGCCGACTACAGGACGATGGAGATAAGAGAGCTGCAGCGGGAATCAAGGACTCTTCAGGCCGCATCGCTCGTGCGTCGCTGGAGAGGGAGGTAAGGACCGGTCGAATAATTGTCGTCTAATTGCCATGGGGAAGGTATGGATTTAGGAGGCTTGTTTCATAGGAGAGATCAAGCGCTCACTCAGGGAGAGAGGATTAAGAGTTAAGAAAAAGGATTTAATCAAGTTTTTTTGTTTTAAAGGTGTCCCTGGTTAATTTTAAGCAGTGTGGGGCTAGCTTAAGTAAAACTTGTAATAAAAAAGGGACAAGGTAATGGTAAAGTGTTTTTGCATATGCGTTCTTTTAGAGTTATATTTTAGTCTTTGGATCCTGACTAGAGATAGTTTACACCCTAGACATGAGAGAGAATGGGTTTGGGAAAAACAGTCCTCCCGGACTCTCCACAGATGCTTTGGAGAAAGAGAAAAACTTTTCAGGGCTCTCCTGGGAACAGAAGAAAGGCAGGAGACGTCCTGCCTCTCTGCTGGCTCCTATTGGAGAAATGCTTATTTCTAGTTCTGGGTTCCATAAGTAGGATATGTGGATCCCTATCGTGGGACACCATCTAGTTTTTTCCCTCTATGTCTATTGTGTGTCCTTGGTGCACCAAGCTATCCATGTCTGTCAGTTTGTGTCTGTGGTCTTTGTTTCTCGTTGTTTAAATGTTTTATGTTTCGTGTTCAAAAGAAAAAAATGATAAAAACTTTATCTGCCAGTCGTTCACACCTTGACTTGGTTTTAACTCGTTTCAAGAAGGGAACAATGCATAAAAAACAGTTTCAATTGGCTTTTGGAGCCTACATCTGTAGCTAGAAGCCTAAGTCTGCTGGACAAGCTCCCCAGGGGCTGGCTAAATGTTTATACTAGCTGATCCTAAAGACACCAGGAGCTTCACAGCTTAAAAGGTGTAACATTGGTAACAGAAAGTTGGCTTAAAACTGTAATTTGGATATGAGCCAACCTAGGGAAACAGGTCCAAATTGAGGTAATATTTTTATGGAATTCTTATTCTAAAAACCAGGCTTCTAAAAGATTTTAGGGCAATGTCTCTTTGTTGAGGTATTGGAGACCGCACCATCGTGCATTCATATGTAGGAATTGGCAATCATAGCCAAAGTTGTGGCTTGCCCTAAAGTTACTGTATTTTGATGCTAATTCCACTGCCCCAAGAACAGCTGCCTAGTCACATACTCAGAATTCAGGTGACTTTCCAAAGTTGTGGTTGTGCTCTGGTGTTACAAAGAGATCTTAAAGATTGTGATTAAAGATTGTCAAGTGTTACATTGACTAACTCAAACTTATTTGCAATTAAGAAAAAATCAAACAGGTAGAGATTGTTACAGGATTTAAAAAGGATTGATGAGGTTTTAGAACTTGTGAGAACATTACAGCTTGTTTGCTTATCCAACTGCCATTTCAAGATAGATTTAGAGGATTATTTTTATACAATTTGTTTACGTCCTGGCGATTAGTTTTCATTTCGTGAGCTTGCTTATAATTTTAGAGAGCCCATAAAGTGATATCATTAAAATTTTTACTAAAGAATGGCTAATAGCCTTATATTATGTAATTTTGTCGCTTCTTCAATGTAAGAAGTTAGAACTTTAAATCTTTAAGTGTATATAGAAATTTTTACTACAAACTTTTGCTCTCTAAATGAGCTTTAATATTTGGGGAGTAGCTGTTACACTACTCCAAAAAAAAAAATATTTGAAGCTAATTTTAAGCTTCTAAGGATATGTTAATTGGCTAAATACCTCACCTTACCAGAGGACTTAAGCCTTCCTTGTTATCCTCACTGAAGATAAAGCTTCAGTTGTGTTAATACAGAATTGTAGACTAGAGTCATGAAAGTATTTTTAAAAAGAAACCTGGTAAAACATATCTTATTCCAAACAGCAATTAAATTGGTTATTACAAAATACTGATATTTGGCCTATCACATATACAAATTTTTCAGGCAAAATTGATAATTTTACTCTTTACATGTTTTTGTATTTCCTGTATATTTATGCATACAACCCATAGGAAATGCGCTTACTGTATTTATAGGTGGTTCATCTAATGAAAAGGCTACATGTATGATTGGATCACTTGTTTATTCTCTTGAGTTTCTGCTGCTTCAGCACAGATTATTAAATTCCTGGCTTTAGCCACTGTTTTTATAATGTTAAAAAAAACAAGCTTTCAATTCATATACTGATAGCCAATGTGCTGCTTGTGGTTTACAATTGATTTCAATTACTTAATGCTTTATTAAAGGCAGGTTTTCTACATAAAATCAGTGAGTGATTTCAGTGTGACTGTCTGACAACTCACTGTCCTTTCAGTGCTCTGGCTCAGACAACTAAACAAAACCATAGACCCAGCTCTTTGAAAATGATAATGGAGTTGATAACACTCCCTCACAAATAGAGGAAGACTCCATTTGCTTACTTTCAACTCCCAGCCTCACCTTGCCGGCTCAGGGATTTCTAGTACAGTATTTATAGGATTTGGCATCTCTAATTAATGCTTATGTTTAGGTAAATAAAGCTGGTGAGGGGCTGGAGAGATGGCTTAGTGGTTAAGAGCACTAAGTACTGTTCCTTTATAGGCCATTTAAGAACTCAAATTAGATTGCCTAGACCCCTTAGCAAGGGAGGACAATGATACCAGACAGATTATAGGCCTTACATAGGAACAGTTAGTAAAAAAATCTCATTCTTTATATATCCAAAACAGTAATGCTGGAGACAATAATTTGGTATAAAAGTAAATTTATAAATACAAGTGCTCAGTGTCCTCAATTTAATCCTTAAGGACTTATCTTAATAAATAATATTTTAACAATATTTTAATAAATAAAAAGGGGAGTTATCCCTGTATGCTAAAATATGCTCCTTTTATTTCAATTTTAAAATTTGGATGCCAAGGAACACTCTGAGTTTATGGCACCCTACAGCTAGGCATACTTCTGCCTAGGTGAAATAGAAAGATCCACATATTGGCATGATCCTGTTCAGATATTTTATATGGGGAAGAGGGAATCTTTGTGTTTTTTCTACAGGATGCTACAGGAGTGTGCCAGCTGCCCGAGTGGCTGGTGAAACTTGCTGATCCTGTGAGCATGAAGATTCAGCTCTCCTGGTTCGGGTCCCTGGAGTCATTCCTGTGTCCTTGGAGGAATATGGAGGATTCCCACTCATCTTTTGTCATCACAGAAATTCTGGCGTTGCTGCAGTCATTGTGTCCCGTCCCACCACGGCCTGCGCTCCGACCCTCTGTGCACTGTTGCTTGGTGGAAGCTGCTGTGGACTAGGGAACTCTGCCCTGGTTTTGCAGATCTCAGACATGGTCCCATTGCCTGCTGGTTGTTCCAGAGAAGAATGGCTGATCCTGAACTGTCCTGGGAAAGACCTTGTTATTTTCACTGCTATTGTAGCAGCCATTACTGCTGCAGCCATTGTGTCTGCAGTGTCTGGAGCTACCCTCCCCCAATCTATTGTTAGGCAAGCACAGTGGGTGAACTTTCTGGAGTAGTTGCTAACAATTGGGAATTCTAAATTTTATTACAGGAGAGGCTTGACTAGGTCCTTGGTGGTATGGCCATAACAGCTGAGGAGAACCAGATGAGGTGCCTACAACTTATCGGGAGAGGCTCAATTTCCACAATCTCTTATATTAATGCCATCTGGCCTCTGCTCCTTCGCCCCTGGGCTCAAGTAAGAGGAATGAGAAGATGACCTGATGTAGCTATTCTCAGCGACGGGCAACTTCCTCTGACCCTTGACCAATCTAGACATGGAGCCTTGAGGGCGACAAGGTGGTCCTATGACAGAGAGGCTGGGGTTTGAGAGGTCGATCCTAAGACAGAGGTGGCTACACCCCGTTTAAATGTGCGGGCCGGTCAAATGCTCCTCTGCCCAGTTTCTCCCCCAATAACACACATGTATAGCCCAGAACGGTGTGTTACAGCATAAGTTCATTCCTAGCCATTGGGGTGCAGTCCTAACTGCAAGAGTGGCTCGCCATGGCCGAGCTGGGCACTCTGTGAGGCATGTCTGATCTCTCTCAGACCACTACTTCCACCTAATGGTTTTTTTTTTTTTTTTTAAAGAAAAATGGGGGAGATGCACGGAGCCATATTGGATTTGGGCCTAGCCGCTTTTTGACTGCATGGTTCAAAGTGACTCTGGGCTGTTTGGCCACAGAGACTCACCCCGAAGATGACTGCCATAAATCTTAAGATTGTTGGATAAAGCCTCTCCCATGAATTTACGGCACAGGAGTATAACATTCAAGGGATGCCTCAGCTCGAGCAGATACCAGTTATCTCCTCAGTCAACACCCAGTGTCTCCACCACCTGACCTCATCGCCTGACTTCTTTGCCTCCAGCTATCACTGCCTATACCCTCATCTCCCCCTCCTTCATATTTCACAAAGGTCACTCCCCCTACCTGAAAGCCTTAAAAGCTGCAATGTTCATCCCAATAAACGAGACCTTGACAACAGAACTTTTGCTTGGTCTCCTTCTTCTCTTCACCCCCATTTTGGCCCACAGGTAGAAAGCCTCTTCGGGACCCTGAATAACTGGGTCCCCGCTGGCGGGGACACCTTCCAGTCCAATGACCTTGCAGCAAGCATCATACAAAGAGCAAATAATTCAAACTGGAGGTCTCCCTCTCATTTCCTGTTCTGCTGCCCTGGACCTGGCTTATATTTAAGTCTAAATCTCATATGAAAAAATATAAGCAGAGCTGGAGATGTGGCTCCCAATAGAGCACTTGCCAAGCTTGTGCAAGGCCCTGAGTTCAGTGCCCAGAACAACAAAGGAAGAGAATATTACAAATATAAATAAGGGGGAAAAAAGATGAGAGGTGATGCTAATGGATTATTATTATTATTATTATTATTATTATTATTAAAAGGTATTGTGTGTATTTGTTGTCTTCAGCATTGCACTGTTTTTATTTTTTTTTTTTAATTTTTTTTTTTTTGGTTCTTTTTTTTTTCGGAGCTGGGGACCGAACCCAGGGCCTTGTGCTTCCTAGGTAAGCGCTCTACCACTGAGCTAAATCCCCAGCCCCTCACTGTTTTTATTTTAACCTTTAAATTCATGCTGCCAACTTTTTGCTAGGACATGAGCTGTTGCCGTTAAGTTCTCCCAATTCCTGCAGTTTTGATTTTTTTAATTTTAACTCATAAGAACTCTTGCCGCCATATCATCCATAGGGTTTGCAAATTTTGTTGTAATATCGACTGTGTTTGTGCTTAGCAAAAGGCTTGCTTGTTGTTTCCTGTCAGAATGGCAGTAATCGCGGCCTGATAAGCCCTCTGGATCTGCAGCATCAGCTGTCTTTGACAGTCCAGCTCTGATTTCCTCTATTGTAACCTTCAAACTGGTCCACATCGCCACACCAGTAGCAAATCGATACAGATGCTGTGATACAATTAAAGTTTTCTTCTTTCAAGTTTTGAAGGGTTTTTTTTCCTTTTGTGTGCATGTGTGCTCAAACTGTTATGTGATAAACATAACATGTTCTTCTATCCTTTGCCACTTATATTAGCTTCTGCTGTATGTACTCTCATTGTTATATCTATATGGACTTCCAGTTCTAGGAAAATTAATTTAAAATCTGAAAAAGAACCAGAGCTGGCACAACAGCACCACGCCCCAGCTACAACACCACGCCCCCACTACAACACCATGCCCCGCCCCCGCCACAATACCACGCCCCTACTGCTACAACACCACGCCCCTGCTGCTACAACACCACGCCCCTGCTGCTACAACACCACCCCTGATGCCATTCTTTTAGGGAGTCAACATACATTCCCTTATATGTGATTATTTGCTATGCAAATAAAAAGATCATTTAACGATGTTCTGGGCATGTCATATCCTCCTCACTTTGCAGTAAGTGAGAAGAGATCATAAATCAGACTAAGGAACAACTTCTACTTGCTCTCTTTAGGATTTCAAAGGCTGTTACCCGGCCTCTAAGAATGAAACACCAGTCTTGCAGAGGATCCCGGTGCCCAGACCATCGAAGTTAATTTAATAGGCTATCTGATTAAAACTGAAAGTCTTTTCTCTTCCATGTTCTACAGCAATCCCAAACATGACTGACAAAAGAGAACGTTACTCTTTTTTTTTTTTTTCTATTTTTCGTTGCTGGGGACCAAACCCAGGGCTTTGCGCTTGCTAGGCAAGCGCTCTACCACTGAGCTAAATCCCCAACCCCAAGAACGTTACTCTTAAGCAGGGATCTGGGTTGTGGTCACAGATATCTGCTTCAGAAAAGCCAGCAACAGATGCTTTGTGTTTGGGGCCTTAAATGACATAACTTCATTATGTAATACGCACAAGGCATAAACACAAAACCAACTCCATGACACGGACTATAATTTTAGTGACCTGAGCTGGGAGGAAAAAAAGTGTTGTGGGGCTTTTCTGCCCTCTGCTGGTCAATCATCTCAACAGACACAGCCTAGTGGCTCAGTCTTTAAAATAGGTTTTGGAGAACTGAGGGAGGAGGAGCTTCATACTGAACCAAACCGCGTTCTAGACTTCCAGGGTTTGGTCAGAGTCCTATGGAACTGGAACATACAGAGGACTGATTTCAAGCATTCTTCATAAGGCTACTGACTGAGTATATATTCATATATTTGAAGTCATTTAGGCAAAATATTGTGAGAATTCTCCTATGGAATACTTTTGGTATAAAGTAATTGATATGTTCTATAATAGCTTTTAGAGCAAATGTTATATTTTAGAAATGAATCAGTGATTTAAGGACTATGCCTTGGACCCACATGAAGGACAGAACTGACTCCTGCAAATTGTCCTCTGACATCCACACAGGCACTGTGGCATGTGCACCTTCGTGCACACATATGAAATGTAATTTTTAAAAACTTGAATGGTAGACAAGCATGGTGGTCACGCTTTCTCTTTTCCATTATTATTAGTAAACCCCTGAGACCAGTTATTACTTCCCATATGCGTATGGGTATGGGTCCATCCACTGGGGCATGGGTAACCTACCTACGATTGGCCAAGCCCTTTCACGACACGAATACCTCACAAAACCTTCCTCCCATCCGGTGAGCTGCCCCATCACGCAACTGACAGTTTCCTTTTTTGTTTGTTTTAGTCTCCTGAGGTGTCATTTGTTGATACCGAGGCCTTATTTCCTGGGACCCTGAAGTCCTATTCAGAAAAATCTATACCTATCTGTATGTTGAAGTGTATTCTCTACTTTTCTAAGTGGTTTCATAGTATCAGGTCTCAGGTTGAGGTTCTTGGTCCATTTAGAGTTGGGTTTTGACAAGGTGAGAGAAAAAGCCCTCGTCTCATTCTTCTACATGTTGATAAGCACATCTCCAGCACCATTAGTTAAAGATGCTGCCTTTTCTCCCGTGTGTGTGTGTATGTGTGTGTGTGTGTGTGTGTGTGTGGTTTGTTTTTTGCTTTTCATCTTGTGTTTGTCAAAAATCAAGTGACTGTAGAATTAAATGGACAAGCCTGGGTCTTCAATTCTATGCCATCTATTTCCATGCCAGCACCATACTGCTTTTATGACTATAGGTATAATAATTTGAAATCAGGTAGACAATACCTCCTGCAGTATGCTTTTTGTTTGGGTTGGCTTTTTTTTTCCTTTTACTTCTTAATTTTAATTGTTTTTCTATATTTGTGAAGAGTGGTTTTGTTTGTTTGGTTTGGTTTTGGTTGGTTTTTCCACACAGGATTTCTCTCTGTACCCTGGCTGTCCTGGAACTCACTGTGTAGACCAGGCTGGTCTCGAACTCACAGAGTTGGCCTCTGCCTCCTGAGTGCCGGGATCAAAGATGTGTGTCACCACTGCCTGGCTTAAATGTTTTATTTATTTTATTGTTCTTAATGTGTGTCAATGCTTTACCCGCAGCATGTATGTACATGTGAAGGTGTTGGGTCCCTTGGAACTGAGGTTACAGATGCCTTAGAGCGGCCATGTGTGTACTGAGAATCCTCTGGAAGAGAAACCAGCACTTGTAGCTGCTAAGCCATCTCTCCAGCCCCTGAAGAACAGATTTTTGTTTGTTTGTTTGTTTGTTTGTTTTGGAGACAAAATTTGTAGATTTCTTTTGGTAATGTACTATTTTGGTTGTGTGTGTGTGTATGTGTGTGTGTGTGTGTGTATGTTAGCATGACACAAGCTACTGGAAAGAGGAAACTTCAATTGAGAAAATGCCTTCATCAAATTGGCCTATAGTCAAGTTTGTGGGACATTTTTTTAAATCAATGATTGGCCTAGAAAGACCCAACCCACTATGGGCGGTGTCATCCCTAGGAATGTGGTCCAGGATTGTATACAAGACAAGCTGAGCAAGCCATGAGGAGCCAGGTGGTGAACAGTGCTCCTCTCTGGCTTCTGCTTCACCTTTAGTGTCTTCCCTGGCTCTCTTTCCAGAGTTTTCATTGTAGAGATATTTTTTTCCTCACTTAGTTTTCAGCGCAGGAATTTATCTTTTCATGGCTACTATCTTTTTTTAAAGATTTTTGTTGTTGTTGTTGTTATTTTTTCAATGAGTATGAGTACGTCTGAATGCCAGAAGAGGGCATCAGAACCCAGATGGTTGTGAGCCACCATGTGATGTGGTTGCTGAGAACTGAACTCATGACCTCTGGAAGAGCAGACTGCTCTTAAACACTGAGCCGTCTCTCCAGCCCCCTGTAGCTATCTATTAGTAATAGGATCATTTTCTTGATGATCTTTCATTTTTTTGCTATCAGCATATAGGAACTCTACTGATTTTTGGGCGCTCATTTTGTGTCTTGGCACCTTTCTGAAAACAAAGCCTACTTTGGAGAACGTAGAGAGAGAAGGGACCCTTGTGTTCCTAACTTCAGTAGGAAGTTTTTCTGATTAGCACAACACGGCTACGGGTTTTCCATATTATGTATATTAGACAATATTGTCTTTATTATGTTGAGATATTCTGTCCATATTCTCCATGGCTGTCCTGGATGTAAATCAGGTTGGCTTTCCACAGAGATCCACTTGCCTGTACCTGGAGCCCTGGGATTAAAGGTATGTACCACCATGCCTGGCAGATTGTTTTTGAAACAAGGTTTGGGTCTCCTATTTTTCAGGCTAGACTTGAGCTGCCCCCTCCCCCCCATTTCAAAAGGTTCCCCCAACCCCCACTTTTCAGCCACATGAGTAGTCCTCTTTTAGAGCCTTAGAGACTAAGGGAGACTCTCAGATGATTTTTATACACATTTGTTAGCCTTCTCTTTCATTTAAAATTAACGTTAAAATATTCAGATGTGATTGAATGCCTTCCCTTCACACTCACCTCCAAGAAAAACAATAAACAGAAATCAGGCTGCCCTGAAACTTGTACCGATCTACCCACTTCTGTCTCCCAAGGCTGGGATTAAAGGTGTGTGTCTCCATATTTGCTTAAAAAAATTAGTTAAGGACTTTATTGTATGTTGAGGAGTTGGCAACTTACCTCATCACTCAACTGAGCCACAGACAGGAGCTCTCCATGACTGTCATCGTGAAGGGATGTTGAATTTTGTGAAAGGCTCTTTCTACTGAAATGTCTACTGAAATGATCATGTGTTTTCTGTCTTTGACTAATATACATGTATGAATTACACGTATTAATTCAAGTATGTTGACTCATCCCAGCATGTTTGAAATGAAGCCAATCGGATTGTGATGAATAATCTATTTGATGTGATTTGAATTAGGTTTCCAAGGGGTTTTTACTTTTTGAGATTTTATATCTATATTCATCAGGAAAATCAGTATGTAACTATATTTGTCCTTCTCTGGCCAGAATAATGTCTTCCTACAAAAGCTGGGAGAATTTCTTCCTTTTCTGTTTTACAGAATAATTTGAGCAGTATCAGTGGTAATTCTTTGAAGGTCAGTGAATGCCTCTGGTCCAGTTCTCTTTGTTGTTGTTTGTTTACGTGACAACATACGAATAATCAATGAAACAAACGGTCCTTTTCCAAAGTAACCAAAAGAAAAAGAGGCCCAAATCCACAAAATTAGAGATGGGGGTGGGGTGGATATTACAACACATATTAATGAAACTCAGAAAATCAAAACTGAACCAAAACTGAATTCCACTAAATTGAAAAATCAAAAAGAAAAGAATTTCTACATGCCTCTAGCTGAATAAAAAAAAAAAAAGAAAGTAGACAAAAAATAGATGAAGTTTTCAGAGAATGAATAAATAAATAAGAAAATGAATGACTGTTCTCTTTTTTTTTTTTTTTTTTTGGTTCTTTTTTTCGGAGCTGGGGACCGAACCCAGGGCCTTGCGCTTCCTAGGCAAGCGCTCTGCCACTGAGCCAAATCCCCAACCCCATGACTGTTCTCTTAATAAAAATGAGACTGTGTCCATGCTGGAAATAAGGGTAACCTACAGTAAATAACTTCACTGGGTGTCACAAGAAATTGCAACACTAATTGAAGAAATAAAGTTTCATAGATGTGAAAAGCAAAGCTGTGAAAACAAGGTTTTGAGAAATCCATCTGGGCGTCAGGATGCCTATGACAAACTTGTGGCCTTTCTTTTTTTTTTTTTTTTTTTTTTTCTTTTTTTCGGAGCTGGGGACCGAACCCAGGGCCTTGCGCTTGCTAGGCAAGTGCTCTACCACTGAGCTAAATCCCCAACCCCTCTTGTGGCCTTTCTGAGAGACACATCTGACGTCAGGATGCCCAGTGATATGATAAAGTTTTGATGATCAAGATATTGAGGCAATTCTGACTAAGCTAATTAAGATAAAACAATAACAGCTGTTCTCCCTATCCCTCCCTGTGGTAAATCCTGAGAACAACCACAAGACCACCCTGCCCAACCACCCAGTTCACTCCCCTCTAAGGGACGTGCCAACTTAGCCCTTTCTTGGTGATTCACCAAGGCCAGTTGTAGGGCTGGATGAGGAAAGTGACCAACTGAGCCAAGAACAGCCCCTTGAGCAGGCCAGCCAATACCTGACCAGATCCTTTGTCCTGTGTACCACCAATGAGAATAGGCCAGCTAACCCTGTTGCTGAAGTCTGCCCTCTGTAATGAATGAAAGTTGTGTGCATTTTGAGTTCCTGGTTGCTTCTCCCTGTGTGGATGAGCAACCCCACGTATGTGGATTAAAACCTTATACCCTCATGCTATTGCAGCCGTCACTTTGTCAATCTGCACTCTGTGGGTGGCGCTCCTGATGTAGGGCCACTTTGGGGTCTTACCACATAATCATCTGAGAGTCTCCCTTAGGCTCCAAAAGAGCTTCTTACAGCCAGGAAATACTGCAGTAAGAATCCCTATGCAGGGCTGAAGGAATGGCTCTGTGGTTAAAAGCATATACTGCCCTCGTACAGGACCTCTGTGTTTCCCAATACTCACATGACTAGGGCAGGTTACAACTGCCTGGAACTCCTGCTCCTGGGAATCTGGCCTCTGAAGTCACCTACACATACATGGCGCGGCGCGCGCGCACGCGCGCGCGCACACACACACACACACACATCAATAAAATGAAAATAAATATTAAATCACCGTGTGGGGATGGGTGGGGGGAGATGATATCAGAGGTGATAGTGTTTATGCATGAAGACCAGAGTTCGGGCCCCTCCTACCCACATAGACGGTAGGTCATCATGGCATCCCACCTAATTTCAGCATGGGACAGTGGAAGACAGGAGTTTCCCTCAGAGCAGACTGGCTAGTTTAGCTGATTGGAAAGCTCACCTGCTTAAGAGGCCTCTAGTGAGGCCTGTTGATTTTGATAGCCAAGCACAGCAAAGGCAACCTTGTGTGTTCACAAAAGGCCTGGAGTGCCAAGACCACTGGGGCTTTGGACTTGACTTAACAGGACAGACAAAAGAAAGATAAAAGGACAGACACACAGACACAACGGACAGAGGAGCTGGGGTAGCTAGGATCCACTGAGCTGTGAACTCTGCCTGATGGAGACATGATACCAAGCCAGAAACTCAGTATGTTTACTATATTGACAGCACCTCAGCACCCTTGGACGGTTTAAACCTAGGACAGGAAAGGCAGCTCCGAGGTTTTATCTACCCACTGGCTTCAGATCACAGTAAGAGGAGAGGTCAAAGTGAAAGTTGCCTATTTGTAGTGAAAATTCTGTCAAGTGTAAGACAAAACAGACTATATTCCAAGCACAGGTGTTATGCCCAGACCTGAGGGTCCCCAAAGACCACCAGGAGTTGAACTTGTATGCAAAAGCAAAGAGTCTTAATTCAAGCCTGAGTTCGGACCCTCGGGCTCCTCAGACACAGCGGAGTAGCGCAGAAGGCAACGAGCACCTTTTCATTGGGGTTACATCAACACAAGGGGGCCTATCAACGCAGCAGGTATGTGATTGGCTAGCAATGATTGCAGGTGGCTTAAGAAATCTGTAACTGTCAATAGCCTCTGAACACAGGGAATTTTCCTGCTGGTGGCTGGAGTCTAGAGTGGTTCCTTCCAGGAACAGTTTGTGGTTTTTCTAGTAATTAAGAGTTTAACCTGACCATGACAGGGCCTAGTATATAAAATGTAAGCCTGGTTACAAGATGGTATCTGTCTTGTCAAGTTGGGGGCCCTTCATTCCCCTTTCACAAATACCTAAAAGAAGGCCCAAACAAAATTGGTTAATCTATTTAGTATGCAAGGCCTGAAGGTGAGTATTAGTAAGAGCACAATTAACGAGTGGTCCAGCAAGGGTAGATGTGAAGGTAGTCAGTGAAGGGGACCCATTAAACATACTTTCACACCATCCTTGATATTGTTCCATTTCTCATTTTCTGTCCTGTATTCTCCTTAGTTCCACCATATCTTTTCTAACTGGGCCAGTCTGGTCTGCATAGACACAACATTCTTCTCCTCATGTGACACATATTGTACCTTGCTGTAAGAACAGTAGACCTAAATCCTCTTCTATTCTGCCACACAACTTCAGCCAGAGAAGAGAGTGGTTTTTCTAAGGCAGACATTGATTTTTCTAGTCTCTGGACATCCTGCCGATAGCCAGCCTCAATGGCCTGTAATGAGCACATTGCAATACCAGAGCAGAGGTTCCAGTGCCTACGACCCTGGCAATACCTATACCTAAGAGGGTGAACAGAACAAGGGCAGTTACAGGTTCCATTTTGGATCATATATGATGCCCAGGAGTGAGATGACTAAAGACATTCCCCTCCTGAACAATATGCTATTCTTGAGGTGAGTTGTACTAGGACACAGAAATCAGGGGAAACATTTAAGACTCCAGTGCGAATGCATGGAGTTAGACAAGTAGAACATGCCTGCCGTGGGAACCAAGGATGTTGTAAATTTTCCAACCCAGATAAACCTGTGCAATAGAAACACAACTCATATAATGTGAATACGAGCTGTGTGCCTAGATTGGGCAGACCCGTAAGACTCGAAGTGAGTCTTAATGACCAGGATACCACCCCCCAAGTGAGACAAGAGAATGGAGTTTGATGCAAATGCAAGAGGTTTATTTTCCAGGGCATCAGGGTTGACCCTCAACCAGCTCCTCATGGTGAATGACTAGAAAGCAACCCCAATGGCTATAACAAGCAATTTATATACTTTTTAAAGGTACAGGCTACATCAGCAAGGTTACAGTTTAAACTTATTGGCTAAGCATAATGACTTTTGAATCTATTGGCTAGCAAGCATGGGTAGATTATGTCAAGCATTCAAACTCTATCTGGGACCAGAGAGTCAGGTGACCATCAGTCAGTACATTCTGTGGTTTTTCAAGAATGTTCCTGCTCCTCCCGAGAACTTTGGGTGGAGAATGGAACTTGGACTGGTCTTGACCTGAGGCCGGTGGGTATAAGGCTGGAAAAAGCCCCTAGGGTCCTTCAATCTACTACTACACCACTCTATTCCCCCAACTGTGAGGTCCCTTATTGTCCCATCCAACAGGACAGTCAACGAGGGTCCGGAGGGTACCTGGAAGAGAATGGGAGACAAGAGACACGAAGAAGGACGCTAAGACAAGAGTCTGATCAAGGCGACAAGTTTAATGCTTACAGGCTCTGATTATATACAGTAACAAGGCAGGGGGAGGAGGAAGTCTTCAGGGGGCGGGAGACCTTGATGTTCTAACCAATAGGGTAGTTAGCTCACTCCTGCAGGATGTTGGCCTAGGTTCCTTGTAGGAAGTTGGCCCCTAGCAGAAGGTCACAATCCGTGGGTCTGTAGGAAATTGGCTTTCAGCAAAAGGTCACAAGACCTGGGGCTGTAGGGGTCTGTAGGAAGCTGATTCTTTTGCAAAGGTCACCAGCCCTAGGTCTGTATGAAACTAGCTCTCAACAAAAACCTGTTGGACCACCAAATTTATATCAACACTTCTGGCAAGCCTTGTTACTGAGCAACGCTGACCACCAGATTGGTATGGATGAAAGGCCCCTGATATTAGCACTCCAAGATGGCAAGTAGCTCAGCGGGGAACGAAGTCCCTCTTATCCTTTTGGGGTAGTGCCTGTCTTAGGATCGATCGAGGAGCCCACCAGTCTTACCCGTCACTGAATACCCTGTCAGCCTTCAGGGCTTCTGTCTTAGGTGAATGGGGGTCTCGAAAGTTGCCCGTCTTTGGCGTTCTACCCAGCATGGACTGAGCAGGGGACAGAGAATCACAGTCAATGTCAGTGCCAAGGCTGAAAGGTGATGGAGGCTATTTTTGCAAGTAGGGCCAACATTAGGCAGTCCCAAGAGCCATATTGCCCAGATCGGATTGGGTGGAGATGGGAGTTGAAGCCGAGCCTTCTTTACCTAAATCCTCTAAAGCCAATCTATGATAATGCATGTGAATAGGTTTCACTGCCCAATCATCTACTTGTTGTTTAATAAGGCTAGTCAGGTGACTAAAGGCCCATGGGCCAAAAGATATGAGCAAAAGAGGACCAACCAAGGGTCCCAACAAAGAGGGAAGAAGGGCGGTCAGCCAAGGGGAGGTGGAAAACCAATTGTGATGCCAGCTCTCGCCTCCTTCCCTCCCCCATCCCCCTCCCCCTTTTTTCATGCTTTCTTTGACTAGACCTGTCTTAGCCACATAGAAACAGCATTCTTCCTTTAGGGCTGCACACAGCCCCCCTTGTTGAAGGAAAAGCAGGTCAAGGCCTCTACGATTCTGAAGGGCCACTTCAGCGAGGGAGGAGAGGGAGTCAGTAAGGTCATCCACCCCTGTTGAAGGCATTGAACATCAGCATCAATGGTAGCACTCAATTCTTGGCAGCGGCTGTTTGAAAGAACACGTGATGAAATTCCTGTCCCAGCACCACAGCTCCCAGTCCCAATAAAACAGAAATAGTGATGGCGGAGATGGGCTCGCGCCACTGTCAAGAGAGGCCAAGGGAAGAGTCATGAGACTGATCCCAAAGATGAAAAATTTCCTCAGAGGGATAATAAATTAATTGAGGAACAAGTTGGACCAAAACACAAAAATCAGAACTGTCAGTAAAAAATGCTTCGGTGGCCAAGCAAGGGGAAAGCCCATCAAGGCATATCCACCATGTATCATTTTGTGGTGGAAGGTAACTAGAATCTTTATCTGGGGAGATGGTCCGATTACAAAGATGGGTATATTGGGTGGGAGTGTCGCTTCCAACAACACACAATCCCAAACCAGATACTTGTCAAAGTGAGAGGCCATTCCATTCCCCTGTCTGCCAGCGACACAAATGGGAATTATTGGTAGGGATAACTTCAGCATCAACTGCAAAACCTTCATAGAAAGGAGACTGGGAATGATAGCACGACCAACAATCATTTACCACAGAGGGAGAAGTAGCATTAATTGTAAGAAAAGTCTGATTAATCAAGGTAAGAATCAGACTCTTGGTCTCTGGAGAAGAATATGCAGCTTGAGGAACTAACGGGGTAGATGCAATTGAAGGAAAAGTAATTATTTTGAGAAGAAGTGGGGGATCCAGGCAGAGTGGGAGAGGGTCCAGGAGGGAACTGAGGAACCAAAACAGGACAAGGACCAATGGAAATGGGAGCAGAAGGATGCACTGGCTCTTTTAAGTAATTTTATAGTAAAGGTAACTTCCTTGGGGCTGCACATAATCACATTCTTCTGGGAAAGAATATCTCTTTCCCCAGAGATTAGTAGGTAAATCTGGTATAACATAAGGAATAACAGTTCCTGAATTGCCTTCAGAATCTGTCCAATTTAGGGTCTGAGCACTGACCTGAGGATTTTTAGAATGTCCTATACACTGGAGATGGGTGTCAGAATCAGTCAATGGCCATGTAGCGGGCCAAAATTTGCTTGAAATGATTGTGGCATCAGCCCCAGAGTCTAACAGACCTTGAAAAGACTTTCCCTTTAACTTAAGAATAAGCATGGGGCGAGAGGCAGAAATCCTTTGAGCCCAAAATACCTCAGATATTTTACGTTCTTTTGGCTCTCTGGAATCTTTGTATAAGGATTGTTAATTGAAGTTTTGGGAAGCAAAACTAACTGAGCAATGGCCTGTTAAGTGGATATAAATATGGGATCGTTGGAGGCCCTGGCCAGGACCTGGATTTCCTCATTTTGCCCTGTGTCTATTATTCCTGGAGTAATCTGAAGCCCTTTAATGGAAGAGGAAGCACGGCCGGATATCAGGCCCAAAGTCCCTGGAGGCAGGGCCCGGATGCCTTCTCAGGTGTTAAGATTGTGCCGGAGGAGGCACAGAGGTCCATCCTGAGCTACCACTTGTGGCCCGCCAGAGATCAGCCACGGAGCAAACTGGGGAACATGGGAAGCCTAAGGAACAAACCCTATTGCCCCGGGGTCTGTCCGTGGGAAGGGGGCGGGAGGCTGCCCCCATAAGAAGTTTCCTGACAGGCGAGAGGGCAGAGGGCGTCCCTGACTGTCAGTCTTGGCCCTGCATTCTCTTGCCCAGTGGCGGCCATGATGACAACGGGCACTTAGGGTTGTAGGGCTAGGGCATGCGGATAGAGCGACGTCCATCTCTCTCTGTCCTGTCAAGTTAGTTTTTCCTCTGTGATTCATCTTGGGATAAGGGCATTCTCACATGAAATGGCCCACCTGTTTGCAATTAAAGCAGGTCTTGGGGGTGTTTGACACCCCAGCCCACTGTAGGACAGCACCAATTGCTAGTCCGATAGCATGACTGGTCCCCGCTCCAGCACATAGGCAAACATATTCAACTAAGGTCTTAGAACAGTGGTGTTTTAAAATATCTTGGCAGGCTGGGTTGGCGTTCTCATAAGCAAGTAGTTTTATAAAGGGATTCTCAGGCTCTTGTATGCCAAACAGCCGTTCAGCCTTTTCAGCGAGTCGGCTGATGAAGGCACTGTATGGCTCATCAGGTCCCTGAAGGACCTTAGTTAAAGTTGCAGAAGCACCGTTCTTTGGAGGAAGTTTTTTCCAAGCGGCCAAACAGGCTTGACAGACCTGGACTAAAGGCCCGGGGAGAAGGGGAGGGGGGACAACAACATTTGTGACTCAAGAGTATGATATGATGGCTCCCCTAAAAGTTTTGTTGCAGTCCAGGAGCGGGAGCTGACATGAGAGTGATTTTTGGTTTTAATTTCTTTTACTGCCTCAGTCATTTCAGATTTCCATAAAACAAAGTCTCCTCCACTCAAGGCAGCTCTAGCCAATTGGGAAAATTCCCGTGGGGTGAACCACCCCTCTGTACTGGACTCAAGCAAAGCCAAGGTAAAAGGAGTAACAGGTCCATAATTAGAAACAGCAGCCTTAAGTTTCTCTAAGACCTTAAGATCTAAGGGCCTGTAAAGATACCGAGGCAGGCCCTCTGGGGCCGGATCAGTGGTGGTGGTCTCCTCCTTGGGGGAATCTTGGGTCTCAGGTTCTGGTTCTCCCTCAGAACCTTCCTCTGGCTCAGAAAGCTTACTAGGCGTAGAGGGGTGACACTTTAGCTAGGACATTAGGCTTTTTCCACTGAGCTTGTCCTTTAGGTGAACTTTCATATGTCCTTTTTCTGTCCTAATTAGCTCAATGTTGGAGTCTCAGGCAAGTCGGCTCCCCACACCTTATAACTTGTGGTTTCTCCAGACCACGTGCTTCATCTCCATCTTCCTTCCACCTCCTCTCCTCTGTAGTCCCCTTCTCTCCTCCTCCCTCTCCCCCCAACTCTTCAGCTCCACCTTCCCTTCCCCTGCCCAATCATGATTCTAGCCTTTATTTTACAAGTTAAAATGGGGAGAAGGTTCTGATGAAGTCACCTGAGTACGTGATTCACTCCCTGTCCCAGGCAGCCCCTCTTGGGGAAGCGTAATTAGCATCAAAATACAAACAGCACCAGGGCAACCCACAGGAGTACCCTGAACCTGTCTGAGTTACTGTGGTATTACATAGGCAGGAGCAACGGGGGAATGGGGGCACAGAATTACCTACACAGAGCCCTTGTCTCTGCAGTGACTGCAGAGTGATTCAGCTGGGACCTGCTGGCTGCCACCTGCAATGCTGAGCTTCCTGATACTCTGTTACCAAGGACTTGAGGGTTGCTCCATCACAATATGGGGGAGGGCAGGGATTGGCATTCAAGCATCACCAACACTCCTCAGATCTGTGTGAGACGGAGTAAACACTTGTTGGTTAACACTTGTTGGTGGCTTCAAGATGTAATGGGCCAGAATCTGTTAGGGGACTCTGTGGGAGGTGTGGACATGGGTGGAGTCCGTGGATGAGGTTGATTGGGTGTCAGAGATGCCAATACCTTATTAGGGCCTAGACCTATAGGGTGTAGGCTGTGTAGGTCGTCACTTATCTAATTTGATTTTAAGGAGGCTGCCATAGTTCCTTCCTGACCAAGCCAGCTCAGTCAGTCTGCGATAGCAGTTTGGGGGGGGGGGGGGGGAAGGTGATGTAGCCTCAAAAGTAGCCTTCGGGTTAGGCCAGAGCTCCTTTTGGGTGTGGCCTAGATGTTCGAGAGAGTCAGGTAAGTGGCTATCATCAATTTCAGCTAACACTTTAGATTTTAGGTTAGGTAGAGTGGGGGGGGGGGTCTTCCAAACACGACTTCATAAGGGGTTAAACCTAACGTATAGGGTGTGTGGTGCACCCTATAGAAAGCGAAGGGGAGGAGAACCACCCAATCCCCATCAGTCTCAAAGTTTAATTTAGTAAGGGTCTCTTTAGAGTTCTAAGCATCCTCTCTACCTGCCCTGAGCTTTGGGGCCTGTAAGCACAATGTAGTTTCCGATTCACCCCAGTGGCATTAGCCATCCCGTGTTACCTGAGTAGTGAGGACAGGTCCCTTGTCAGAGCTTAGGACGGCTGGCATTCCATACCTGGGAAGCACCTCCTCTGGTATCGTTGTGAGCACTGTTGGTGCTGTTTCATGCCTAGTCGGGTAGGCCTCTGTCCATCCCGGAAAGGTGTCTACAAGCACTAGTAGGCACCTGTAACCATATTCCCCTGGTCTTACCTCAGTAAAGTCCATTTCCCAGTGAGTGCCAGCCAGGTTTAGCACCCTCCAGCCTGGGGTTGATTCTCTGCATTAGTGAGCTTACAGCTCAAGCACTTGGATGCAGTCTGTTTGACCTGGGACCTGAGATTGAGGATCTGTAGGTCTGCCTTTCTTATCAGATCCTTGATTTTCGTGGTGCCCAAGTGGGTTGTCTGGTGTATACGCTGGAGCAGACTGGCTGCCAAATTGGTGCGCAGGATTATTTTGCAGTCTCCGGTGAGCCACCAGCCCTCAGGCTTATGGGTCATAGGGAGTTTGTGGATAGAGGTGGCATCCTCTTTGGAGTACTCAGGCTTCTCTGGTAGGATTGGAGCTCCTGGGTCAGGCAGTTGGAAAGTCAAAACTGATATAGGATTGAGAGCCTCTACCTTGGCTGCCAAATCTGCCACATTGACTGCCTTTTGCTTTAGGCATAGTTGCCTTTTGGGCACGGCCTGGGCAGTCTATAACTATAGCCAGTTTCTTTGGAAGCCAAAGGGGCCTCCAACAGGTTTAGGGTCTCCTGTTTGCTTTTAAGTCTTTCCTCCAGCCGTCAGGAGTCCTCTCTCCTGATAAATAGCCCCATGGATACAGGCTGTGGCAGAGGCATACCCGTTATCGATATAAATGTTGAGTCTTTTGCCTTTTCCCAATTTTAAGGTGTCTCTTGGGCGCCGTGAGTTTGCCCCGTTGTGCAGCAGTGCTAGGTGACAGGGCAGACACCCATATAGTTTCTGAGTCTGATAACGCTGCCGCCCCCGCACCTTTGTCCATCGAGCATAAAGCCGTAACCCTCCGTGATCCAAGTGGTTTCTGCATTCAGCAGCGGCCCGGGTTTGATAGGTCTTTCCCGAGTCGGTGCACCTGGTTCAGTGTGCCCACGCAGTCATGAAACGGGGTCTCCAGACCAGGGTCTGGTAGCAGAGAATCTGGGTTCAGGGCAGCCCTTGGTAGAAAACGGACACGCGGGGGGCTTAGCAGACTTTGGTAGTGAGTTATGCGTGTACTGCTCATCCAACGATCTGGGGGTTGTTTGAGAACCCTTTCGATGGCATGGGGAGTAGTAATGCAAACTTCTTGCCCCAGAGTCAGTTTGTCTGCGCCCTTGACTAGCAAGGCTGTGGCAGCAATAATTCTCAAACACGGAGGCCATCCAGAAGCCACAGGGTCTAATTTCTTTGATAGGTATGCTACTGGGCCTAACGTTTGAGTGAGGACTCCTTTAGCTACTCCTTTGCTTTCGTCTAAATATAGATAAAAGGGCTTGGTGACGTCAGGTAGCGCCAATGCGGGGGCTGCTAATAAGGCCTGTTTGAGTCGATTGAAAGAGCTTTCCTGGGTCTCAGTCCATTGGAAGGGCTCCTTTTTTTTGGTGGCCTCATGGAGGGGCTTTGCCAATTCTGCAAAATTAGGGACCCAAAGACGGCAGAATTCTGCCAACCCCAAGAATTGTTTGACCTTCTGTATTGTAGTTGGTGTGGGGACCTTCAAAATGTTATCTATTCGTACCTTCGATAGCAATCGTTGGCCCCCTTTTAGGGTATATCCCAAGTACATTACCTCTTGTTGGCAGATTTGAGCCTTCTTATATGATGCCCGATAGCCTAGTTTTCCCAGTGTCATTAGCAGGTCTTCAGTACTCCGTAGACATTCTTCCATGGTCTCTGCTGCCACCAAGAGGTCATCTATATATTGCAAGAGGGTGGTATTGGGGTGTTCCCGCCTGTACTCACCCAGATCCTCACGTAGAGCCTTGTCAAAGATGGTTGGTGAATTCTTGAAGCCTTGTGGCAGTCTGGTCCATGTTAGTTGTCCATTGAATTCTTTTTCAGGATCGTGCCATTCAAAGGCAAACAGAGGTTGGCTCTGGGGGGCTAAAGGCAGGCTAAGGACAGCATCTTTGAGGTCCAATACTGTATACCAACTCTTGGAAGGATTTAATGAACTCAGGAGGGTATGTGAGTTTGGTGCTGTTGCATGTATGTCCATAACTCTCTTGTTGACCTCTCTGAGATCCAGGACTAGTCTATAGTCATCAGAGTTGCGCCTCTTGATGGGCTTTAGGGGCGAATTCCACTGGGACTGGCAAGGCACCAGTATGCCCAAGTCTATGAGCCTTCTGATGTGGGGCATGATACCTGATTTGGCTTTTTGGGAGATTGGGTACTGTCTTACCTGGACAGGAGTTGCTCCTGGTATCAGTTCAACGCAAATGGGGGTCCTATGGTCTGCCAACCCCATTCCTCCGGTTTCTGCCCAAGCTGAAGGGAATTTGGTTAACCAAGTTGAGATTTCATTTGGGAGAGAGCTTGGTCTTTGGTGCAATTTATATTCATCATCTAGAGGCAGGGTGATTTTGTGACCAGGGCACCCTCTGTGATCTGTGACAGAGTTCCCTTTTTGATCAAAAGAGTTCTGAGTTCCTATCTCGGTCAGCAAGCGGGGGTTGGGGCAGTTGAAGGAGCAGGATACCTGGCCTGATCCAAGATCCACTGTTCTTTGGGTAGTCTGTGCATACTGATTCATACCAGTGGCCCCCTGTTTCCACGATTTCTTTGAGGACAGTTTGCCATGGGATTGGGTTTGGACTGAGTATTGTGCCCCTGTGTCTACTGAGAAACTACTGGGTTTCCTCTCCACTTTAAGGGTTACCCTGGGTTCAGGGAGGGGGTCGGAACCCTGTCCCCCTTTGTCCCTCTTTGTAGGTTTCTTGGGGCAGTCCCTGACCCAGTGTCCCATCTTCCTACAGTACGCACATTGGTTCTTTCGGAGCGCTGGCTTATCCTTTGGTTGGGGCCGCTTACCTTTTCCGTCTTCGAGTTGGTGCCGTTGGCGTCGTTTCTCTTCCGGGGAATCTGCCATAAGGGTCATGGCCAACCCTCGATTCCGTGGCTCCTCGTAGGTTTGCAGCTGTTTCTTCTTAAGTATTTCTCTGTTGTCAATCGCTTTCTTAGCTATTACCAGCAACTCCTGCAAACTCTTCTCCTCTACCCTATCTAGTCTCTGCAATGTGTCCCTGATGTCACAGGCGGCCTGATTGACAAAGGTCGTAATGACTGCCGACTTATTCTCAGGTGCCTCTGGGTTTAGGGACGTGTAGGTGCGATAGGCCTCCTTAATCCTTTCTAAATAGGCTTCGGGTGGTTCTTTCCATTCCTGATGCACACTACGTACCTTGGCCAAATGAGTGGGTCCCTGTCCAGCCGCCCTGAGACCTCTCATCAGAGTCTGGTGGTAGACCCGAAGACTCTCCTTACCTTCTGCCGAGTTAAAGTTCCAGTCTGGTCTGGTCGAGTCAAAGCCTGCGTCAAACAGAACTTGTTTAGGAATAGGGCTCTCATTTGCTCCTGGAACCAATTTTATAGCCTCAATTAAAATCCTCTCTTGCTCCTCTCTAGTGAAGAAGATCTTCAAAAGCAATTGACACTCATCCCAGGTGGGCTGGTGGGTTAAAATGACAGAATCTATTAAGCTAATTAACGCAGCTGGTTTCTCTGAGAACCGAGGGTACTTCATTTTCCAGTTATATAGCTCTCTAACGGCTAGTTGGTTCCTCTCATCGTCTTGGGGGCCTATTGCCCTTAAGGGGTGAATCATGGATTCAGCCGTGGGCGGCTGAGGCAGCTGTTGTTGGGCTTTCTCTTGGATGCGAGGTGGGATCGCCAAGGGGGGCCCTTGAGCCCCTCCTGGGGCCTCAGGTTGAGGACCTGGGAGACCCCCTAGTGGGGGTCGGTAAGGCGGATGTGAGAGGAGGAGGTCTTCCTCAGTGCCACCCTGCAAGACAGGATAAAGAGGGTTCCTTGGGTTAGTTTCAGTTTCTCGTGGCTCAGGGTTGAGGTCTTCCTCAGTGCCACCCTGCAAGACAGGATAAAGAGGGTTCCTTGGGTTAGTTTCAGTTTCTCGTGGCTCAGGGTTGAGGTCTTCCTCAGTGCCACCCTGCAAGACAGGATAAAGAGGGTTCCTTGGGTTAGTTTCAGTTTCTTGTGGCTCGGGGTTTTCCAGGGAGAGTATGGCTATGCTTGGCTGCTTTGGCAGCCAAGGCTTGAGCCATTTTGGGGGGTCCTGGACCAGATCCAGCCAGGTGCTGATGTAGGCGATTTGGGCTGGGCGTCCCGGTCGTCCAAAAATGATGATATCCCGGGTCCTAAAAATCTCGGGCAGGTAATAAGTCCCCTCTGGTGGCCAGCCAACGTTGAAGGTTGGCCATTCCTTCCTGCAAAAAGCGGCCAGTCTTTTCTTCTTAACAACAAAGCCTCGACTTCTAGCCCTAATTTTATAGTCCTTGAAATGTTCTAAGAACACAGATAAAGGAGTGGTCTGGGTCTGTCCCATGGCGTCAGTCACAAAGAATTAAGACAGACGGAGAGCAAACAGAAGGGCGAAAGTCCTCCTGGGGAGGACCGCCTCTTGCCGTGCGACTTTGTCTCTTCAACTCTAGGAGGGGAATCCAAACCCCTACACGCGGCTCGGGGGCGGCTCCCAAGTCCCGTGGTACGGGGCGTCATGCGCGTCCGCCCAGACCGCCTGCAGGCTACTGGTTTTAAGGGTGGAGTGCCGAGACACAGAGACAGAGGACAAACATTCAGACACTTACCGGCCGGGTTTTGACTCAACGGTTCGGAGGTCCTGGGGGACTTGGGGATCCCGGATGAGCCTCCCAAATGTTATGCCCAGATCCCAGGGTCCCCAAAGACCACCAGGAGTCGAACTCGTATGCAAAAGCAAAGAGCCTTAGTTCAAGCCCGAGCCGGGACCCTCAGGATCCTCCTTCACAGCAGGGCAGCACAGAAGGTCCGGAGCTCCTAAAGCTCAGCCTTTTCAGAGTGGTTACAGCAGGGTGAGGGGCGGGGCTTATCAACTTGGCAGGCTCGTGATTGGCTAACAATGGTGTCCGTTGGTTTAAGAAATCTATCTATAGGCTCTGGAACTGCAGTTGTTTTCCCGCTAAAGGCCCGAGTGTAGGATGACTCCTTCCGGGACAGTTTTGTGGTTTCCCCAGTAACTGGAGTTTAACTTAAGGAAAAGGCCTAGTGTATAAAGTGCAGGCCTGGATACAAGACGGAGTCTGCCGTGTCAAGTTGGGGCCCTTCACAGGAAGGGAGGTTAAAGGATAGGAGAAAACTACCGAGGAAAAATCAGGCACTGAGAGACCAGTTCAAAACTAGGGAGCCACACTGCTTCCTGGTGGGAGGCATTGATGGGGAAGGGAGGGGAGGAGTGGAGAGCAGAAGCTGCTTCCAAAACAAAACAAACAAACGGTAAGGCCGGCTAGGTGAGAAACCGGTTGTGCCGCCTTCAGGACAAGCTCACTGTTTTGAACAAGCCTCAAATCTAATTTGCATGACCGGCAACGAGCAGATACCATGTTGAGAATCTATTGCTAAGAAAAGTGCTACATTGGGAGCCCAAGAAAAGGAGGGGGCAGAGTACAGTAACAATCCAGTGTCGATTGCCACTGCCTGTGGCGGAAGGGTGCGGCAGCAAGAGGCGGGACTAGCACAGACAAAACTCCAAAACAAAACCGCTAGCTGTGAGCAACTTCCTGCTCGAGGAGGCCGCGTCTGCTCCCTTCCCTTCTCTGCTTTCTTCTCAGTTCCCATTTCTTTGCTTTGCTTGTTCCACTCCACGTTTTCCCTTTACTCCAGGTCAAGAATCTGGGAAGGGGACGGCGGAAGAAACCTCCGTATCGGCACTCCACAGTGTCATTTTGAAATTGTAAATATTTCTTTTAACTTCAACATCTATAATTCTGGATCTATAATGTAGATGACAGTTGTTATATGTAACTGAGGTAAATTACTCCTGGGCAAAATAACTCGTTAAAAGAGCTGTTCCCATACCGGGAGTCGAACCCGGGCCGCCTGGGTGAAAACCAGGAATCCTAACCGCTAGACCATATGGGAGCTGCCGGTAGGTGTCTCTCGTTTTCTCTTATGATACCTACGTCATTAAGACCGCCTGTATAAACTCCACCCTCCCAAATCATCATCTTCGCTTCCTAGAAAACAATGAAGGACGCCTGCATTCGGCAACTGCCGGAACCAGTGACCCGAAGGATAGAACTTTTTTCCGTGCGTGAGAGTGGGGACAAAGTCAGTAACCAGCAGCGGATGGCACTGTCTTCACCCTACCCCAGCGGCCATAGTGTAACTCTTTCCAGAGCCCACCACACCCGGAGCCCAGCCGCGCAGTAAATGTCTTTGTGTCTGTACCTAGTTTAATCTCGTGGACTCTGGCAAGATCAGCGTTCCAGGAGAGGTGGTCCTGCAGGAAGAGTTTAAGATCAAAACGGTTGTGTTCTCTGTCCTCTCTCCCACGTAGGGATGCTACTTTACTGACAGAAGAATGTTAAGACGCTCAGCCTCCTGGCGTTCTGGTGGATAGTGGGAAAGCGAAAACTAGTGGGTTCTTGCGAGGTCATAGCCCACCTGGTTTACACACTGTGCCCATCTCAAATTAAAAACAAAACGAAGGAACAGGGTCGTTTTCTTTCTAGTCACAATAGCCCCATGCATACAGGAACCAGAGAGCTAGAAGGGGAGAAAGTGCTCTCTTATCTCTCACAGGTCTATAATCCGCTGTTATTCTTCTTGCTGTTTATCACTAAAAATTGGAAGCTTTATAGTTTTCAGAGATAGACAGCCAGAAATACATACAGCCTGGACGGTGGTAGAAGAGCTGGGTGCCAGACTCACTTAACATGCAACTGAAACCACAGTTCATCACAATCCCTTTATTACTGTATTACTACGATCCCAAATCCAAACATCACAGAAATTCGATTTTCCTTGAAAAATTGATTTAAGAGGGTCTGGAGTGATGGCTCATTGATCAAGAGCACTTCCCTGCTGGGGTGCGAGGCGTAAAGGATGAAAGGGGGTGGCTCACGCCTTTAATTCCAGCACTAGTGAGGTA
This sequence comes from Rattus norvegicus, assembly GCF_021556685.1. Lineage (NCBI taxonomy): Eukaryota > Metazoa > Chordata > Mammalia > Rodentia > Muridae > Rattus > Rattus norvegicus. The sequence goes on from NC_141542.1 coordinate 51,827,570, forward strand.
CAGGCTACTGGACCTCAGTGAGCTTGAGGCCAGCTTGGTCTACAGAGCGAGTTCCAGGACAGCCAAAGCTACACAGAGAAACCCTGTCTTGAAAACACAAAAAACAAACAAACAAACAAACAAACAAACAAGCAAAAACAACAGAAGAGCAGTCCCTAGCCACTCTTCCAGTTGATCCAGCACCCACGGGAGACATATCACCTCTTCTAGCCCAAGGACCACATGGTGCAGATTACATGCTGGCAAAACACCCATACGCTGAAATAAAATGAATTAAGAAATGAAAGAGCTTGGTGAGTTACTGTAGCTTTCACTTTATTCAATTTTTTCTGTACAAGTTTGTGTTTTATAATTCATAAGTAGAAAAACCAATATAAGCAAAATTAACAAATTAGGAAGAAATATTTACACCCCACAAACAATTATATTCCCCTCCCCAACTGGAAAGTTAGCTCAGAAAAAAAGTGAAGCAGGACACGGTTCCCAGATGAGGGAATACACAGTCAGCAAAAGAGGCTGGGTCTCACTTCTACAAGCTGACACAATCAGAAAGGTCTCCTTGATCTCCACCTTTTATTCAGAAGCAATACTTCCTGGAGCTATTGTGGGTGTGTGGGTGTGTGTGTGTGCATTGCCCAGGCTAGTCTGTCATTCCAGGTCTTAAGTGATCCTCCTGCTGTTGTGACTGCAGGTGAAAGATCCCCGCTTGACATCAGCACAGCCATCTCTTAAGAGTGAAATATTTTAAGTTGGCCTCTGCTTAGCCCCTAGACGTTAGACCAGAAAGTACAGAAAGCATGTTCCCACCCACTTCCCAGGAAGTCGGCCGACCACAAGAACAGATGGTATAGACTGTCCTGTTCTCAGAACTGCAGGGCGGGAAACATCTGCCAAGTCAGATACTTTTAGTGCTAAAATAGCTGTGATCTTGTTTTACCTCTCACTTGCACTGCCCATATAAACTGTGTGGTTCTGCTGTTCGGGGCTCTTCACATCCCTCCTGCGTGAGTACCGTGTCAAGCCCCGGTGCACTGGTATCCCGAGTAAACCTCTTGTTTTTGCATCAAGATGTGAGTCCCGTGTGTTCGTGGGGTGGTATGCATCCTCAGGATTGGAGCGAGGGTCTCCTCAATCTGAGGGTCTTTCACAGGTATGCACTAGCATGCCCAGCCAGAGGTATGTTTACTGACTGGAATTGTCCTGCTTGACTCCCTTTCCTCCCAGTTGTCATTCCTGCATTTCATTATCCCAGCTGGCTGATGCAAGGTTATTCACGAGGTCACTGTCTTGCCACAGGGAGGAAGGCCATTTGAGACCATGGGCCTACAACAAGTTGCTCTCAACACTGTGTAGCTTGCTTCATCAAACTTCATAACTCAACCTCAGGCCTCGAAAAGTTGGAAACAGTGCAGGCTAAGGACATATCTAGGAGGGGCATCAGCTAAGACAGGGGCTGTTTATGAAAGAAGGCCTAAGACAAGGCAGTAGCATCCACATCAGCTATGCTCAATGCCTCGAAAAGTAGATGCAGGTCAGGCGGGCCCAGGGTCCAACTCCTTCAGTTTTCTCTGGAGGCCTCGGAGCTGACTTAGACCCCAGTTGATGCGAGTCTGGAGGCTGGCTATATCTGCAGCCAGCTGTAGGCCTGTTGAGAGAAGAGGAATGTCATCATGGCAGGATACACGGACCCCTCATAGACTACAGGGATGTTAGACCTCCCTAGCCTGTACAATAGTACTAAAATGGTCCACATATGCTATCACTTGAACCACACCTTCACCTCACCTGTGCTAAACCATCATCTCCTCAAAAACAAAAACCCACCCTTGATTCACTGTACTTGGCAGGAATAAGCGAGCACCTCACAGATCACGCAAACCTCTTTGCCCTTCCAGCATCAAACTCCATCACTGTTCCAAGTTGATGTCCCTCCACCCTTTTCCTGCACCTGAGCATGAATCACCCTCCTCAGTCCATCCACCTCTAGGTGGCACCCACCTCTGTTCTCCATTCCTCTACCTTATCCAGTAGGCCAGGCAGGCCTGTCTTTACTCTCTACCAGGCAGCATGGCTGATGACTCTCTCTAGCCTTCCAGGGAATGTTTTCTCAAAAGTCTTGCTGTGGGGCTGGAGAGGTGGCTCAGAGGTTAAGAGCACTGACTGCTCTTCCAGAGGTCCTGAGTTCAATTCCCAGCAACCACATGGTGGCTCACAACCATCCTTCTTCCGGTGTGTCTGAAGACAGCTACAGTGTATTCATATAAATAAAATAAATCTTTAAAAAAAAAAAAAAAAGTCTTGCTGTGTAGGACACCCTACTCTGGGGCCCTATTCCTTGGGACTCCTTGACCCTCAACTCATCTCCACCTCAATTTTTATGTGCACCAGTGTCAACAACTCAGGAAATTAAACACCTCCAAATCTGTCAGTCCAGACATGTGTCCCCATCCACAGTCACCTCTCACCTTTTCCCTGGCTGCTGCCTACTGCCTGCCCACAGGTCAAATAGCTGTCTTCTGCTCCTGCATCTATCTGTCAGCAGACACTGGGGCTTCCACTTGTGCAAATTCCCACTACTCACCCCACTCCTAGTGCCTCTACCTACATCCCAAGCTGGCTGATGCTGGCACCCACTTCCTCTTTCTGCTCTCTCTCTGTCCTCACTCTACACCCACAGAACTCGTTACTCTGTTGGTCCTGCTGATTCACTCTGCTGACTCTGGGTCTGCACGTGGCTCTAGAGGTCCTTATGGAAACCTCACTAGGGTCTGGCTCCCTGGACCCAGCTCCTGGTACTCCAGCTCTCTGAACTCCTCAGCTTTTCCTCCAGCCCAAATACCTCAGGGCTTTTGCCCGAGTAGCTAGACCAACTTAGGGTTTAGTTGGTCTCCTTAGCTACAGCACAGTTTGCTGGGATCACTTACAAAGCTCTTCCTTTGTCTCCTGAGAGGCCTGTTCTGTCCCATCTTCATAATACAGTCCCGGTCCACTCCCCTCCCTCCCAAGTTACTTTTTCATGACTTTTGGAGCCTGAAACTACAATAAAGGACCATGTGCCTATCTATTTATACATTGTCTCTCTTCCTATACAGAATAAATTCCCATTTTATCCTGGCTGCTAGTATATCCGTTAGCAGTCAACAAACATGAACCTAGAAGGCTAAAAACAGCCAGTGAATGCTTGGGGCGGGGTGGGGGTGGAGGGGCGGACCTCAGCAGATATTCAACACAGTTTTGCTATCTTGAAGACTTGCAAAGTCTTCACGTGATGTTAGTATTCAAATGTTCCCTGTAGAAAAGGGTTAGAATTCAGTACATGGCTATAAAGCCAACAGGGTCCACTCACCATCCCGGAAGCTGGCTTGGGCCTGCCGCAGACTATGAGGAACCAAGATTCCAAACCAGTTCAAGGGATCTTGAGGAACTACAGAGGATCCTGACTCTTTGGTCTTGGTAGGGCCCTTGCGCCTGCGCAGAGCTGGAGAAAGAAAGGTTAATGGCCATCCAGTCCTCCTGGGAAACAATGAAGTTGGATGTTTCCCCAACCTTTTTGTGTGTCTGGAAATAGTAACTTTGTAGTCCAGTTGACTCTTGGTCTACTCCGACTTCCAGGACAGACAATTCTGTCTGCCTGTAACAAGATCACAGACTGACTTTGCCCATTTTACCTAAATGTGATGAAAGACCCTGAAATGTCCCCAATCTGTTTCAGGAATGATGCACTGGATTTAGAAGTTTATTTCCAAGGAACCCCTAGATATAGGGATATGCATTTTCTGTTCAGCTGAGCTCCTTTGACTGCAAAATAGACCCCACTATAAAACAGCCTACCTATAACTTCTTCTTTAAGGATTAAAGTACCAAAACAAACTCCATTTTGTTTTTCAGACTCCATTTTAAGCTAACTTGACCTCAGAGTGACTTGGTCTCTAACCTTGAGTTCTGAAAAAACAAACAAACAAACAAACAAAACCAACCAAACAAACAAACCAAAAAGAAAACCCAAGATATTCTTGGCAGTTGCAAAACGGACATAACAGCTGTGGCCAGTCGGTAATGACAGGGCGGGCTAAGAAAATAGGAATCGTTCCCAGGTCAAGATGCTCCTTCTAGAACGTGTAGTCCCTTCTTGTGGTTTGACCAGATGCTGTGAACCAATCAGCTTAAACACCAACATCCCTTAACCCTCTTACCTAATCATGTAACATCAAGGCTTGGAATAAACCCCATTCCCTTAGACCTCCTCGGGTCGCTCTCCTATCCTGTTACTTTGAACCCTACACTAGCAAAGTATAAAGAAAAAAACGTCTTCCTTAGACATTCAACTCTCCAGCTCAGGCGCTCTCCATTAATGAAGTAACTTCCTTAAATGTTCAATGAGTTTTGCCTTTAGCATAGAGTAAGGGCTGACAGGAGGAAAGGAAACTCACATGCTTCGCTAGGCCCCACTTCCTCGGGGATCTGGGCGTTAGCTTTGATCACTCTGAAGGTCTGGGGTCCATCCTGGGCCTCGCTGAAAGAGAAGGGAAGATGAACTCTGGCCGCGCAGGCCTAGGTCCTGCCCGCCCACTCTATATGGGGGTGAGGTGGTGGGAAGGGAAACGAGGGCGGGGGGGGGGGGGGAACGGTGAGGGGGGAACCTCACCTGGCGCGCACGCAGACCTGAGGCTCCATACGCGAGGCATACTGCAGGGGCCCTACCGACTTGGCTCCCATGGCATAGCGAGCCTTGGCAAGTGAAAGCCAACCCTGGGGAGACAGGAGGACTTGAGACTGTTTCGCTCCCTGTGCTCGCTTTTCTATCCCTCCCTCCATTCCCCATGGCCCACCTCCTCCACCCGGGCGTTCAGTGCGGCCCTCTTCGCCTCCAGTTCCTCCAGGTCACTAAGCAGCTGTAGGCACTTTGAGTCCAATTCCTCTCGCAGGGCCTGGACCTCCATGGTCCAGGTAGTCTTGGGACGCGGAGGGGCAGAGCCACTTCCTTCCGAGCCCTCTAATCACTGTGAGCCCATGTGCATGTCAGCCAATCAACGCTCGAGATCCGCCCTTAGGAGGCGTTCCTAATCGTGGCCCGGAAGTCAAAGGTTTCAACTTCCGGGTGACCCGTGTCAACGGCCTGCATGAGGGTTAGCTTCTGGAACGGAACATTTCTCGAATCAGATGGCTATGAAAAGTCGAGTCCAGGAAGCCATCCACGCAGTTGCCACTCTTACTTTTTCTTAGCCTACTGCCTGACTGGCTCAAGCGTTGGTGAAGCCACGGACGGACTTATTTATCAGGGCGGCCTTAGGCCACATGACATCCCAAATTCGGGTAATTGATTGGTTGTCGGTCTGACCAATCACCTTGCGACGCCATTCGCCATTTTAAGATGGGGCAAGCTGCACGGCAGTGGAATTGAGTGAAGCCCCTAAAGGCCTTCCTAGTTGAGGGCGGAAGTGTCGCTGCGAGGTTCCGTCAGCGACCGAATAGTCCGGACTCGTGAGAGAGCGACGCTCATCATGGTAGGATGGTTTGAGTTCGTGTTCTGGTTTAGGGGGAAAGAAGTGGGGTACGGGAGGGCTGAGTTGTGGTCCTCGGTGCTCCGGAGTGGATGGTGACCCTATGTATTCTCTAGCTTCGTCGGGAGGCTCGCCTACGCCGCGAGTACTTGTACCGTAAGGCCCGGGAGGAGGCGCAGCGATCCGTTCAGGAGAAGAAGGAGCGAGTCAAGCGTGCTCTAGAAGGTAAGGCCTCCCTGTGCTCTTGGGTTTACAAGTCCTTGCTAGAGCATGCTGCACAGAAGTGTAAACGCGTTTGAACTTCTTGTATTTATATTAGTGCGGCTGAGCGTCTTTCCTTTCTTTGCCTGTTAGTTAGGACTTCTCACTGGTTTCTGAATGGACCCACCATGTGATGGCATGGCCGTTTATGCTGCAGTCGCCCATGTTTACAGATTGATTGCTAGTTACAGAATATCAAGTTTTTCTTTAGTTTTAAGACTTTTGCCTCAGTGGGCTCGTGGCGGCGCACGGCTTCAATCCCAGACCTCCGGAAGCAGACAGGCCAACCTCTGTGAATTCCAAGACAGCCAGAGCTAAAACAGAATCCCTGTCTCGAAAAACTAAAAAGCAAAACAAGCAAGAAACCTTTGTCTCGTCTTATTGATTCCCATATCTAGGGATGGGTCTACAAGAATCCTTGGTATTTGTTCTTGCTGTCTTCTTTCAAAACAGAAAAATCTGTTGATTGTTATAATTGTCTTGCATTTTAAAACTCTTATTCCATTTAAAATTTGCCATTTGCTTTGCAAGTTAGCTTAAAACTTTGCCTTTCGTTAATCCACATTTTCATTTGCCCTATTAAATAAAGGCCCTATATGACAGAGCTTAAGTGGAAATGTTCTATTTATCCCTATTTTGGCTTTGAATCCAAGGAGCTTTGAGTCTCCCGTCTGGTAGTACATCGTCCCTGGTACTGGTGACCAAATTCTGTTCCTATGTTTTAGTAATATAGAGTATATGTGTGTTATGTAAAGTTTGTTTGAGTAAAACTTAATGTTAGGGCTAGAATTGTACCTCGGCTTGAGTGCTTGCCTAGCACGAAGGAGGTTCTGGATTCTGTCCCCAGCCTAACTAAACTGGGCCTAGGGGCCTATGCCTATAGTGGAACACTGGTAAGGTGGAGGTTAGAGGTTCAAGGATTGCTTTGGCTGTAGAGTTCCAGATCAGCCTGGGCTGATACAGAAGATGTTAAGCGTCTGTGACTCATCATCATAATTTAAAAGTGGAAAAGAAGAGTGGAGATGACTGGAAGAAATTTCTCAAGGGTTAAGAGCACTTACTGTTCTTTGAGAGGATCCAAATTCATTCTCACTACCCATATAGAGTGACTCACAACTGTCTGTAATCCCAGCTCCAAGGGATCCAGTGTCCTCTGGCCTTAGCAGCTCCTGACACATGTGCGTGTAACTCAGTCAGACACACACATATACAGAAAGATGATGAGTATATTAACATTTATAACTATCACTATGTCCAATGCTACATTAAAAGCAACTGTTTTAAGCTATTATTTGTGTTTACATTATGCTTACTTATATCTCTAAGTTATGATGTTTGAGTTACAGGCCTAAGGATGTATATTAGAGTATGTGTTTGGCTGCTGTGCCTGTTGGGTTTGGGGGCTCAGTATCGTTTCTAAGATGCAGAAGGTATGGTCGGACTTAAATTCTTGTAAGTATCCTGTGACAGATAAGAGCTTTTCTTCAATTGGTAGCTAGAAGGAGTGCAGCTGCTCTGACTCTTCCCTGCTTCGCTCACATGCTAGAGAAGCAGATCTGGGCCTCAGCCCTGGCTGTCCCACTGTAGTCCACAGAAAGAATCTCTGGCTCACAGCCAGCTGCGGCCATGCACCTTGAGGTATTCTGTACATCCAGACAGCAGTGTTCTCTTTTTTTTATATTGTTGTTAATTGTTCTTTGAGGCAGGGTCTCGCTATGTAGAGTTGTGTGGCCTCACTATGCGGACTAGACTGTCCTCAAACTAAGAGATCCCCTGACTTTGCCTCCCGAGTGCTGGGACCAAAGGCGTGCAGAGGACCTTAGTATGCAATGTGAAGACCTGAAAGTCACGGTCTCCCTTCCTACTTAAGAAGCAGTTTCTTTCTTTTTTAAGTATGACTACTCCGATCGCATGTTCACCTGAATGCCAGAAGAAGATATCAGATCCCTTTATAAATCAGGGTCTTAACCTGCAAGCAAACTGCCCACCAGTACATTATCAAAGTTTCTTTAAATTTTTGTCTGGTTATAAAAATATTGATGATGATATGAAGAAGTATTTAGAAAGTGAGCTCCCCAGTGACGTTATAGTTGACAATTAGATGAAAAGAAGTTGGTAGCTAAGTGTGGTGCCATACCCTGTTATCGACACACTCAGAAGCCAAAGCAACAGGCTTCTCAAGACCATGTCTCCAATGAAATAATTAAAGTAGTTGGTTTGTTCCTTCTGTATTTCTGTACTGACTCTTTTGAGAATGTTAAGGAAGAACATTCCAGGGGCTTTCCTATTAAGTTTGTATTCCCTAGTGAACCACACAGTATTGTATACATTGGTGAGCCTGCTTGTGTCTCATTCTGCCCCTGTCTCTTCCTTGCAGAAAACCAGCTGATTCCCACCGAGTTACGCCGGGAGGCTCTCGCATTACAGGGGTCCTTGGAGTTTGATGATGCTGGTGGTGAAGGTAAACAGCTCTGCAGCTTTCTTCCACACTGAACCAACTTCTGTGCCCACTGGGCTCCATGTCCTCCTTGGCCACACTGGGCCATTTCCCACCTGATAGAAGTGTCCAGGTGAGCAGTCTCTGTCCCTGTCCCCAGGTTCCCTCCTGTCTGCCTGGGTGGCATCTCCCTGGACAGGTGATTTCAGTTCCATTTATACAGCGAGCACAGTAGCTTTTATCTATGCTCACTCTTCCTCACCGGAGTGTCTGCTGGAGCAGAAGTATTCTTAGCACCGGTACCCAAATGGATTATTCACTGCATTACTCAATAAGCAGGAGAAAAATCATGGATGCTATAGATAGTGGTGAGAGGAGGGAGTCTCTTACCGCTGGTTTTAGCTGTTCAGACTTTTGCCACCATAGACTGCTCCATTGCTCACTTGTGTTTGGTCACTGGTGGGCTGGTAGCTGCTCTCCTGGCCACTAGAGGTATATTTCCGTGAGGTTCTCGTGAGCAGAGTCAGCCAGCACTTGTATTGCCTCTTGTTCTCCTGACAGGTGTAACCAGCCATGTGGATGACGAGTACCGATGGGCTGGGGTTGAGGACCCTAAGGTCATGATCACTACCTCCCGAGACCCCAGTTCTCGCCTGAAAATGTTTGCAAAGGTACTGGGGACAGGGAGTAGGGAATGCCCAGGCCTGGTGGCCCCGATTCTAATTTGGCATTGGTCCATGAGCAGGAACTGAAGCTGGTGTTCCCAGGTGCCCAGCGCATGAACCGAGGTCGGCATGAGGTTGGAGCGCTGGTTCGAGCTTGCAAAGCGAATGGGGTCACCGACCTGTTGGTTGTCCATGAGCACCGAGGCACACCTGGTAAGGCCTGCTGGGGGGCAAGGGACCGTGGGCTGTTGTCTTGGCAGAGTGTCTGACAGCCTCTCCCCTACAGTGGGACTCATTGTCAGCCATCTGCCCTTCGGTCCTACTGCCTACTTCACACTGTGTAACGTGGTCATGCGGCACGACATCCCTGACCTGGGCACCATGTCAGAGGCTAAGCCCCACCTCATCACTCATGGCTTTTCCTCTCGACTGGGCAAGCGGGTGAGTATCGGCACCCTGTGGGGAGGGCTGAGGCTCAGGCCAGCCCTGTGACTCTGTCCTTGTGTCTCCAGGTGTCTGACATCCTTCGCTACCTATTCCCTGTGCCAAAAGACGACAGCCATCGGGTTATCACCTTTGCCAACCAGGATGACTACATCTCATTCCGGTGGGTCCATGAGCTGAGTGTGGGCCTATGGCCTTTGTAGCCCATGGGCTGACCCACATACCTACCTCTGCCTCCTTTCTCCCCAGGCACCATGTCTACAAGAAGACAGACCATCGAAATGTGGAGCTGACTGAGGTCGGGCCTCGATTTGAGCTCAAGTGTGAGTTTGGGGCTTTAGTTTATGGCTGAGGGAGGGTTGGTGGGACTTGGCTGTTTGTGGGATGACATCTCTCTCTTCACCCTAGTGTACATGATTCGCCTGGGCACACTGGAGCAGGAGGCTACCGCAGATGTAGAGTGGCGCTGGCATCCGTATACCAACACAGCCCGCAAGAGGGTATTTCTGAGTGCTGAGTGAGCTGAGCCGCCAGCCAGTTGGGACTGACTTGTCACGGACAGATTGAGTAATCCTAGGTGGAGACAGGAAGGATCTAAGTAAAGTCTCTGTCCTCATCCTACCAGCTGCCTCTAACTGGTTACAGTGGGTCTACTGTCCAGACAGACCTGAAAGATGAAGCCCACAAAGCGTCTGTGGGGGGGATCTAATGCCTCTGGACTATGAATTCACCCTCAGGCTGGGGTAGGGGTACAGATCTGCACTGGAAAATGAATGGTTACCTTCTTGGGAGTTAGGCCCTGTGAGCACTTTTTCCTGTGCTTTAGGGTCAGTCTTTGTCACCAGCAACAAACCATTCAAGAGCTAGCCTAACTTGTCGCTTCAACTCTGCCAAGCAGGTGCACCCTCCTCTAACTGCGAGCTTCTCCACTCAGCCTCTTTGTTCGCCAAGATAACGACTCTGAAACTTGATGTTTCATGAATAAATTCCTAGGCCAATAGCTAGTGCCTGTTCCCTGCCTCACTCATAACTCAGTTACCTGTTTGTTTTACTTTATGAGTGCCATATGGCTGGTTACTGTCTCCGTTTTATGCGACCATCTCCTGTGCCTCAGACTTCCAGAATGGGATGTCCTGCCTCCTATTTCTTAGCTCATTGGCCATAAGCTTTTTTATTGACAGGTGATATTTCCATACAGAACACAAGAGATTCTCTCTGCACCCTCCCTCTTTCACATGAGACAGAGTGACACCCACAACCTGCCTACCATACCTCTAACTCTTGTAGCTGTATGGGCTATCCAACAGCACAGAAGGAGAGCTAGTGCTGCCCAGGGAGTTGCCTCAAGAGTCTGTGCTACAGCCTCTCTCAACCTACTGCCCTCTCTGTACCCAAATCCCTGTACTTCCCCAAGGGCCCTGGGTTTATATGAAATGGTTGTCAAGACCCTGCAAATGCTCTAGAGCTGGCAGAGAATGCTGGTGATGAGACCCATCACAGTTAGGAGGAGGCCTCTGAGGAAGCATGTCAAACAGGATAAGGGAGACGTCTGCATGCTATTATGAAAACTGAACAACAGAGAGAAAAGAAGCCATCTGGATGACATGCAAGGGCCTTGAGGTCCAGTAAGAAGTGAAAGGGAGCCATAGGACCCACTTAGACCAGTGCTCTGCAATGGTGGGATCACAACTCCAGCTCATGAATCAAGTTGTCCAAACAAGGCCTCTGGGACTCTCCCATAGCTTTGTGGTGTGTGCGGGTGGGCATGCATTGAAATTTCAAAATACAAGTAAAATCATGTGATCTCCTGTGTTTGTTTCGAGACATGGTTTCTCTGTATAGCCCTGGTTGTCCTGGAACTCATTCTAGCCCAGGCTGGCCCTGAACTAAGAGATCCGCCTGCCCCTGCCTTGTGAGTGCTCAGATTAAAGGCATGCACCTCTATAGCCCAGTTCTGTTCATTTCTTATGGCTACCATAAGGAATTATTGTGGAGCAGATAGTTTAACAGAAATTAGTTCTAGAGGTCAAGACTTGTTGGTCCTCTGCCATGACAACAGCCCAAGCTCCCTCACCCTCCAGCAGGTGCAAGGTCAGGGCATTTCCTCCCTCCTAAGGCTGAGTGTGTTGGAGATGGGGATCTGTTTGCTTCTTGGCTTCCGATTGTTGCAGCAAACGGCTACCACCATAGCACTTCAGTGTCAGGGTGGGGTGGGGCCTTCATCTTCAGTGCTGCCTCTGTCCACCAAGTCTCTTGAACATTTCTCTCAGAAGAACCTTTGTTATATGTGCTTACTGCCTGGGTCCATCTCATTTACAATGCTGAACTCAATCGTATCTGCAGAGGCCCTTTCAAATACACCATTATTTACAGACTTTAAGAATTAGGAATTTTTTTTGTAATGTGCAAGAGAATTTTGCCTGTGTATATGCCTGCGTACCACGTGAATGCCTGTTGCTGGATGAGGCCAGAAGAAGGTATAGAATCCCTGGGTCTGGAGACAGTTGGGAGCCATCACATGAACCCTTGGAATTGAACCTCCATCTTCTGCAGGAGCATCTAGTGTTCTTAACACCTGAGCCAGCTTTTGTAAATTAATTTGTTGTTTCTTGCAGCTTCCTACACACTCTGTATCTTGCATGTTTACTGTTTTAATTATGCTATGACAGAAAGGCTTCTGGTCCGGCCCCTGTGGAGTTTAGCCTCTTAGAGCTCTTTGGACACCTCTTCATCTAGAGTTGGGAAATTTGAAAATATCTCCTCTCTGAGTTCATTGGGCATGAAATTCCTCTCCTTGTATGCCCATAATTTTGGCCTTTTCATAATGTCCCAGAGATCTTGTGAAAGACCCAAAGGGTTTTCGCCATCCTTACACCTTGATTGTCTCAGGTCAAGATTAGGCCAAGTACTAGCTTCCCACCTCTGGTCAGGGGTAGGCCAAGTTTCATTCTCCACCCACAGTTCTCAGGAGGAGCAGGGACATTGTTAAAAAAAATTGCAGAATGTACTGATAGTTGTTGTAGTAAAATTATAAAAAAAAAAAAATGCAGTTTTTTTACCCACTCTAGATCCGGCACCACAGTGCCCCAAGATATCTGCTAGATATCTTAATCTCAGTGCAAAGCCTCTCACCCGCTTTGCACCATCCCGTATCACACTGCCAAAGGCCTCTCTATGAGCCTGGCAGCAATCTCTACCTATCTAGTTCCCAAGGCAGATTTCCATGCCAGAAACACACATCCTAACTCCGTGTCGGCATAGTCCAGCTCCCCCCACACTCCCTTACACTTAAATCTACACATGAAAGAACACACAACACAATAACCTTTGATCCAATTGATAAAATATAATTGCCCACCTAAACATACAAAGCCCAATACACATCCATCCCTTAAGAACAGTCATAACGGGCTGGAGAGATGGCTCAGCGGTTAAGAGCACTGACTGCTCTTCCAGAGGTACTGAGTTCAATTCCCAGCAACCACATGGTGGCTCACAACCATCTGTAATGGGATCCAATACCTTGTTCTGGTGTGTCTGAAGATAGCTATAGTGTACTCATATAAATAAAATAAATAAATCTTTAAAAAGAAAAAAAAAAGAACAGTCATAACAACCTGTAAAGGTACAGGGTGGAATCTTAAGTCAGCCTCCATGTTGTCTCGAGGCTACTCTCCATCTCCTCCCCTCACCTCCTCTTCCCTTAAACTTTTTCTCCTGACCATCCTTCTCGTCCTTCTTCCAAAGACAGGCCTCTTTCTATCCAGTACAGGCCCTCACCTTTATTTTACAAATTAAATGGGGAGAAGGTTCTGGTGAAGTCACCTGAGTCCTGAGTACATGAGTAAGCAGATGTCCTTGGGGCAGTGGAATTAGCATCAAAATACAGATAACTTCAGGGCAAAACACAACATTTCCCTTTCGTCCAGTTAAAAGGCCTTTTCCCTTATATATAAATTGAGCATAATTATTACCATTCTACAATCTATAAAACATAAAATACACTCAACACCCAGTCCATCAATTTTGTCCATTAGCTAAAGCACCTTGTCATCTATCCTAAAAGACTATAATTCTTTAACTGACTTACATCTTGTTTTTAGATCATATGCCACCTGAAAAACCACCCTTTCAAATTTATTATCTTTCTCAATGCTAAACAGCTTGGGTTGTCTATGAGACTACCAGTATTCAACCATGTCAGAAGTCTGAGAATGACCAAATATCTATATACATAGGAAGCCTAACACAGCTTCCAGAACTGAAAGGTTGAAGAGACAAATCTCCACAAGCACAGTCCTCTGTTAGCAACATGTGAGCCTAAGTCTTAAGCCTTCTGGCCCAAAATCAACTGACAGACTCTTAAAATGCACATTTTTGAAGGGCTGATCACCCTGTCTTGGCAGGGCTTATCAGTCAACTATTCTGCATAATTTGTCCTTTTCTGGTTAGTAATAGTCTGCAGATGAAACAGGCAGTTTTGTCCAGTGGCTGCCTAGCCACAAAGTATTGCCTCACCTGGAGGTAGAGATGTTCAACTTCTTCATTAAATCCATGAAAGGGGAACTGTTAGGAGCAGATATGGAACTTTAAATCTCAAATTTTGTAGATTTCTGACGTTTTTGAAAAATACCTATCCATAAAAGGTAATCTGGACTGTTGTCTTTATATCTTAAATATTATCTTGAGAGTACTCTCACAAACTCAGAGTCATGAATTTGTTATTTGGCCCTTAATTCACATGTGTAATCAACTCAGAAGTTTGTAATGACATCATTAGAAGGACTGGCTCTAAACCTTGTACTTTTAAACCTTTTTGACAAATAAATTCTATACCAAAGCAAAGATATGATCCCAGCCTAGCTACCAAATGAGATTATGACTGCATAACTCAATCTACCTAATTCCTCCCTGTTAAATTACAACCATTTCTAAATTCCTCATAAAAACAACCTTAGAATAACCACTTTTAGCCCCCCAAAAGTCCAGGGAATTGGGGCAACAACTCCTCTATAACTTCTTCAAGCTGTACATGGGCATTGAGATATATGTATATATAGATATATATAGAGATACACACACACACACACACACACACACACACACACACACACACACACACACATTTGGGAGTAGGGGGTAGGAAGAATGAAGCAAATGCTGTAGCAGGATGGGTCCTGAGCGGACCCAGCTGAAAGTCCTTGACACCAGGAATCCAAGTAGGCACACTCTGCAAAACACAACACTCTCTCTCTCTCTCTCTCTCTCTCTCTCTCTCTCTCTCTCTCTCTCTTTTTTTCTTTTTTTTTTTTTTTTTTTTTTTGGAGCTGGGGACCGAACCCAGGGCCTTGCGCTTTCTAGGTAAGCGCTCTACCACTGAGCTAAATCCCCAACCCCCCGCAAAATACAACTCTCAAGACAAAAGTTTAGAATCCAGATATCTTTTTGTTTGATTCTCTTGAATCTAGTTTTTCAGGCAGTCTACCTCTCTCAAATCTGATCAGTACGACTCTGTGAGGTTTCCAGAGCCTAATCACACTTTTTAAAAACACAAAGACAAAAAGCTTTCTCCCTTAGTCTGTAACCAGAAAAGCTTGTATCTTGCACTCTCTCCCAGAATAATAATATAACCATAAAACTCAAAGTCACGGGGTTGGGGATTTAGCTCAGTGGTAGAGTGTTTGCCTAGCAAGTGCAAGGCCCTGGGTTTGATCCCCAGCTCCGAAAAAAAGAAAAGAAAAAAAAAAAAAAAGACTCAAAGTCACACCCATTATGAAGATAAAACAATTTTTAAAAAGGAAGAAAGCCAAACAATGAGCCTGATAGGCTTTTGTACTTTGTACTATCAGGAAATTAACCCAAAATTCCCCGTGGAGCCCAGGTTAAGAGAATCTGAGTTGGGGCTGGGGATTTAGCTCAGTGGTAGAGCGCTTACCTAGGAAGCGCAAGGCCCTGGGCTTGGTCCCCAGCTCCGAAAAAACGAAAGAAAAAAAAAAAAGAGAATCTGAGCTGCATGTTGTGGTAAATATCAAAAAGTAACCACAAACCCTCACTAACTGGCATTAACGAGCCATATGGCCTTTAGCGGGGTAATTCATAAAACAAACTAAACACTTTCTATCAACTCTAACATCAATAAGCAACTTATGAAATCAGGACTTTAGCCCAAAATATATCCCTCTGTTAGGCTCTCTACCCGGAGCCACAGATTTTTATTTAACCTTAATAACGTGTAAATATCACAATACTCTACTTGGAGTCAGTGACTAATTTTTTCCTAAGTTCCAAACTGTGGATGAAAATCCCCACATGATTCGGGTAATCCCTGTACTCTCTTCTTTTTAAAAGCAAACTTAATCACCTTCTAATAATACCTGTCATTAAGAAGTAACTTGTCAGGGCTGGAGAGATGGCTCAGCGGTTAAGATCACTGTCTGCTCTTCCATAGGTCCTGAGTTCAATTCCCAGCAACCACATGGTGGCTCACAACCATACAGCAGAAAGCTGTATGATGTATGCATAATAAATACATATTAAGAAAAGATTAATTTATTTAAAAAGAAAAAAGAAGGAGTAGCTTGTCTAACTAGGATTTCAAACCAAAATTCCCATGGAGCCCATGTTAGAAGGAATATGAGTATCTTGAAAGACTTTGTAAACAACTTTCTTTAAAAAGCAGCTTTTAATCTCCAACTCTCTGATCTGCCACTACTTATCGCACAGCAGGGGACCTACAGCCTGCCAGCCCAGGCTGCTTCTGTGTTTCTTTGTTTAAAGTTCCTGCGCTTGAGACATCATGTGACCCAACATGGCGCTGGCCTCCTCTTACTTAGAAAATAAAACTTTCTCTCAACCCTTAGGATTTCTAGTGGATTCTTGCCCAGCACATTAGTTTGCCATCTGTTGTCACCTGACCCTCTGGTCCCAGATAGAGGTCGAATGCATAGATTCAAAGGCCAATATGCTTAGCCAATAAGTTTAAACTATAACCTGTACCCCTAAAAAGTGTAAAAACTGCTTGTTTTTACAAGCATTTTACAAGCATTGCCATTCGGGGTCACTTTTGAGTCACTCGCCACGAAGGGCTGATTGAGAGTGGGCCCGGATGCACCGGAAAAAGAAACCTTGCGTTTGCATCAAACTCCGTTCTCCTGTCTCACTTGGGGTGGGGGTCTCCCGGTAGTTAAGACTCATGTGGAGCTTTACACTTGCATGTTTTATTCCCGCGCTCTTACATTTATCATTGGCCTTGACTGAGTGATGCAGTTCTGCCTTGTCTGAAGCCCTGACCTCCCCTCCTGTACACGATCCTCTATTCTGAGCTTCTTCCCACCCCGCTGCTACCTGGCCTGCACTTCTCACTTTCTACCTTCATCTCAGTTCAGTCTTTCCTCCGCATTTGTCTTTATCGAACAGTTTCCCATCCTGAATGGACTTTCTTATTCTTTCCAGCTGTTTGTGTTCTCTTGGAGTAGATCCATGTCCTCTCTGAGTTGACGGATCACTATATTATTCTTTTTATTTTAAAGATTTGTTCATTTTATGTATGTGAATACGCTGTGGCTGTCTTCAGACACACCAGAAGAGAGCATCTCATTACAGATGGTTGTGAGCCACATGTTGTTGCTGGGAATCGAACTCAGGACCTCTGGAAGAACAGTCATCTTTCTGCTAGGATGGGTACGCCTTCAGCCATGATTCTTCAGTTCCTTCCAACTGTAACTAAGACCTGAGCCCCTTGCAAACACTACTCTACTTTTGGTCTCCTCAGGCCTGCCTGTCTTGTTTCACATGAGTAAAATCATGAGATATGTTATCTTTTGTGAATTGCTGCTTCAGCCGAGCATAATGTTTCCAAAACTTATATTGTAGGTCATGTCCAGACTTCATTTCTTATTGCCCAGTAATCCGCTGTAGGTATAAGACCATGTTTGTCAGTTGATGAAAATTTTTGCTTTTCAGTTATGCGCATACAGTCGAACATTCTTGCTGCCATTGGCCAGTAACCAACCAGACTGGTTTTACCTAGACAAACTTAGATTTCTGCTCCAGTTTGCTTTTGGTTGCCGTGACAAGCACCATGACCATGGTGAGCAGGAAAGAGAGCCTATTGGGAGAAATTACAGTGGGAAAGTTCATGTTACATACTTTCTTTTTTTCCCAAAGATTTACTTATTTAATGAATATGAGTACACTGTAGCTGTCTTCATGCACACCAGAAAAGGGCATCAGCTCTCATTCCAGAAGGTTGTGAGCCACCATGTGGTTGCTGGGAATTAAACTCAGGACCTTTGGAAGAGCAGTCAGTGCTCTTAACCGCTGAGCTCTGTCTCTCCAGCCCCCTATTATATACTTTATTTCACAAGGAGGAAACCAGGGAACAGTTATGGTCACGTCGAAGCAAAACCCAGCGGTGTTGCTCAAGTTTTTGCAGCTCAATGTTTGACATCTGTCATTTGTTCACAATCTCCTGCCTGTGGCGGTTTGAAAGAAAATGGCTTCCATTGGCTCACATGTTTGACTCCCAGTTGGTGGACTGCTTAGGAAGTGTTAGATGGCGTGACCTTGTTGGAGGAGATGTATCACTCGATGGGCTTTGAGGTCTCACAAGCCCATGCCAAGCCCAGTCTTACCTTCTCTAGTTGCTGCTTGAGGATACATAAGCTCTCGGCTGCTGCTCCAGCACTCTGCCCATCTGCCTGCTGCCAGACCCCATGCTATAATGGTAATAGACTCAGTCCCTGAAACGGTAAGCAACCCCTGAATTAAACGCTTTCCCATAGAAACCACCTCTGTTCTGGTGTCTCTTCCCAGCTACAGCAATAACTAAGACACAGCCCTACATCTCTGCCTGTGGCATCTGCAGCTTACACAGCTTGTCTAGTAAATTCAGGCTGGCTTCTCTGTTGCAGCCCTTGGTCCATGATGCTACGTAGCCTCCAACATCCTGGGGTCTCCACAGCAAGTAAGAAGGCCGTCCGCATGGACTCAGACCCTTTCCCATGGTGCCATGCGTCAGCTTCTCTCCACGACCCTCTCAATCCTCACGATTCCATGGAAAGCGAGATTTCACCTTTACCAGTTCACTGGCCTTTCTGCAGAGAGACTGCCACCCTACCACAGTGCCAAGTCTCAGCTGCTCTTCATGACCACTTCAGGCCTAAAAACAGGATTCCATATGGGAGGCTTTTACACATTACCAAATCCAGCTACCAGCTCGAAATGCAGCCTTGCCTCTGGCTCGGGCCACAGCTTCCTTATGCTGACACAGAGGAAAGAATTTCCAGTGATTCTAGCCTCTTACTAATTGCAGCTGCTATTTCAGCATCCGTTATCCCAGTAGAACAAACTTCCAGATTCTTAATTCTAATTTACCACACAAATGGAACTGAGAAAGTCACTCAACTGACCAGTCTCTATCACCTTACTTTCCAAGGTGCTACGGAACAGTTCATTAACACTCAAGGGCTTTTCTGATCCAAGGATCCCAAATTCTCCATGGTTTTTCTGCAGAATCAACACTGTCAGGTCCATCACAGCAAAACCCCATTCCTACCAATTTCTGATCTAGTTCGTTTTCCAATACTAGTTTTCAAACATCACAACCAGAAGTTGCTTGGGGGATGTATCAGCTAGTTTTCTATCAGCTTGACACAAACCAGAGTCATTTGGTAATCGAAAACCTCCATTGATAAAATTCTCCCACCAGATTTTTTTTTTTGACTGATGATTAATGTGGAAGAACCCAAGCTCACTGTGGGCGGGACCACCATGGGCTGGTGGTCCTGAGGGCTATATGAAAGCAGGTTGAGCACCCCAGTAAGCAGCAAGCACTCCATGGTCTCTGGCCCAGTTCCCGCCTTGAGTTCCTGGTGAGACTTCCTTTGATGATAGACTATGATTTTGGAAGTATATGTGAAATAAATCTTTTCCTCCCCAAGGTGCTTTTGGTCATGATGATCACAGCAGTAGGAACCATAACTAAAGAGAAGAAAGAGTTTATTTGGCTTTCCGGTCACAATTGGTCACTGAGAGAAGCCACCTAAGGAATTCAAGTCAGAACCTGGAGGCAGGGACTAAAGCAGAGCCCTCTGAGGAATGCTGCATTACTGCCTTGAGCACAGACAGCTTTCTTTGAGTGATATTTTTCCAGACAATCTTGCTTGTACAGACAGATCAGTGGTCCTAGAGAAATACAACCACCCCTTCCTTGCTGACTAAGGTTAATCTCAGACAACTGAAGACAGACCGTCTCCACCAAGTAAATTACCCCAGTGGAGAACCACCTCACCCTCCCCTCCCACTCAGTCTTCAGATGGACAGAGTTACTTATTACCCAAACTTAAGCCTGTGAGAAAAATCCCTTTAGTACGATTCCACCTTTTGGAGAAATAGACTCCCCTGGATCTGCAGCAGCTGGGTTTTCGTCCTTGGTTTAGACAGATCTCCAGCTACCAAAGTAGAGATGCCTCAGGCACTGGTCAGCTCCCTTGCCTCCTGCTTATTACCATAGCTGGTCCCTTGATCTCTCCAAGCTGCCACTGCTCCTGGGTACTGAAGGGGTCTCCAATGACTGCTGCCTGCCACTGCCATCTACTGATGCTCCATGAGGGCCTTTCACGATCCCTTGGTGACATCCCTTATCTGCTCTGGAGGCTCCTGGCTTAGAATGACTGCTATGAGTCGTCTCAAGAGATTCAGCTTCTGCGATTCCCGTTTTCACACAGTACACGGGCCTTCTGTGTACCACCTCCCTGAGTCACCAGCAGCCCGTCCCTGCCCCTCCACCAGCCATTTGCAATCCTCCTGGCATTTATTCAGGGCCACCTTCTGCTTCTTTGGAAACCAATACTCCAAGTTCCTGCAGCCACTCATGACTTCATTGTCCTTCACCCTGCTCCAGAGGACACCAACTCCCCAACTGTGGTTAGCAACGTTCACTGACCTCCAGTGAACCCAGCAATGACTGTCCATCCTGCTGACCCCCTTAGAACATGCAGGTGTGAACAGTGACTATCCAATAACTTATAATAGTTTAGATTTCCCCACTTTTGAAGGTCCGAAACAATTTATTTCTTCATATATATATATATATGTATATATATATATATATATACACACACACACCTAATGTATTTTGATGATATCCCTCTCATTCTCTAATCTCATTTCTCTTCCTGCAGATGCCCCTTCTTCACAAACCCCCTCTCCTACTTTCTTTTTTTGTTCTTTTTTTTGGAGCTGGGGACCGAACCCAGGGCCTTGCACTTCCTAGGCAAGCGCTGTACCACTGAGCTAAATCCCCAACCCCCCCTCTCCTACTTTCATGTCTTCTGTGTGTCTGCATTTAATTGGGGTTGCCTGAGTAGAAATGGGTACAGGGGGGTCGCTTATTTGTGTGAGGGAAACCTAGCAGTAGATGCATCACTGAGAAATATGACTCCCTTCTCTAACTATTAAGTGCCTGTAGCTTCTCAGGGAGGCATGAGTCCTCCCATGCCCTACTCACTCACCACGGAACTTGGGCGGGCCCAATGCTATGAGCCCATGCATGCAACTGCTATGTCACATCCAGGAGGCAATGTTTAATGGCACACCTACCCCTCTGCAACACTCCCTGAGCTTCGGAGAGTGGACACAGATGTCCCCTTTAGGGCTGAACACTTAGCAACCACTCATCCTCAGTGCTTGAACCAGTTTGATATTATTCCCAATGTTTAACGTAGGTCCAGCAAGCCACACATTTTAAAAGTTGCCACAAAGTCCAAGGATTGGTGTCAACGAGGTTTCTAAAACTTTTTAAAATTTTATTTGGCTGGGAGGTGGTGGCACTAGCCTTTAATACCAGCACCCCCAATGCAGAGGCAGGTGGATTTCTGTGCCTTCGGAGCCAGCCTTCAGAGCTAGTTCCAGGACAGCCGAGGCTACACATAGAAACCCTGTCTCAGAAAAAAAAAATATTTTTATGTATCTGAGTACTTTACTTTCCTGTACATCTGCACCATGTGCATGCCTGCTGCTTGTGGAGGCCAGAAGAGGGCATTGGGTCCCCCTGGAACTCAAGTTTCTGATGTTGCAAAGCTACCTACCATGTGAGTGCTGGGAATCAAAACCCAGTCATCTGGAAGAGCAGCCAGAGCTCTTAACTGATGAGCCATCACCCCAGTCCTTCTAACGGTTTTTATTACATTTATTTAAGTGTTTACGAACAAGGCTGTTCATAAGGAGGTCAGAGGACAACTTGGATTTTTTTTTTTTTTTTTTTTTTTTTTTTTTTTTTTTTTTTTTGCTTTCTACCTTGTGTGTCAGCGGATGGAGCGAATCTTGATAGGTGTGGCAGCAAGGCTTTTACCTGCTGAGCCATCTTACTGCCATCTTCCCCCTTTCAGTGAAAAGTTTTTTTGGATACAACCCCTACCCTCATACTATCTAGCTGTTATGTTGCCCTGGGCGGTGACGTAAGTAGGACGGAGATCTAGTGATAAAGGCCAAACCAGGTCTTGTCTGACTTTTTTTTTTTAATATTTTATTTATTTATTATATATGAGTACATTGTAGCTGTCTTCAGACACACCAGAAGAGGGCATCAGATCTCATTACAGATGGTTGTGAGCCACCATGTGGTTGCTGGGATTTGAACTCAGGACCTCTGGAAGAGCAGTCAGTGCTCTTAACCGCTGAGCCACCTCTCCAGCCCCTTGTCTGACTTTTAAAGCTGCTATCCATTTCTTCATTTAAACACTGATGACCACTTGACAGCCTTTTACCAATGACCCCACTGGTCTTCCAATGACTTAAAGAACGTTCAATCCTTTTTAGCCCTACCTTTCCACACAACCCCAAATAGATTTCCTTTGAGCCCTCCCTCAACAGAGAGTTGTTAATCCTAGAAATTCTTTAGTTCCCCTGAGGGTGGTGCTACCCAATCTGCTGAAGCCTGTGTTTTGGAAGCCCCCCCTCCCCTTATTTTATTTTGTGTGTAGGGGGATACACCCTCACCATAGAACCTGTGTAGTTGTCAAAGGACAACTCTCTAGTGGATTTTCTCCTCTTTCTACTATGTGGGTCCTAGGTATCAAATTCAGGTCGTCATGCTTGGTAACAAGTGCATTTTTCCACTGAACCATTCCACCATCATTAAAACATCTTCCCTTTCTTTCTTTCCTTCTTTCTTCCTTCCTCTCTTTCTTTCTTTCTTTCTTTCTTTCTTTCTTCCTTCCTTCCTTCCTTCCTTCCTTCCTCCTCTTCCTTCCTTCTCTCTCTCTCTCTCTCTCTCTCTCTCTCTCTCTCTCTCTTTCTTTCTTTCTTTCTTTCTTTCTTTCTTTCATTGAGGCAGGGTTTCATATATCACAAGCTAACTTGGAATTCACAGTGTGAGCGAGGGTGACCTTCTGATTCTCTTGTCTCCACCTTCTGAATTCTGGGACAGACACTATAATACAGCTACAACCTTAGTGCAGCCTCTTCTCCAGTCTGGTCTCCAGGAGGACCCCAGGAGCTTGAGCATCAGATGTTCTGAAGGGGGCGCGGGACGGGTAGGGGGTGGCGTTGAGACCTATTTGCCTCATTCTCTTCCTCCCAGAGGGGTGTGGGTTAAGATCCTCAAGTTAGGACTGAATCCTGGTGTCCCCGCTTTTCCAGCAGGTCTCAGAAAGTAGGCCTTTTCCCAGAGCACAGTGGCAGGGTAGTATTTTCTTCGAAGCTTGCCTTTCACTCGACCTCGCTCATATTCCGCTGTCGCGGGGCTGTAGAATGTCGGAGCGGGCAGGCCGATCGGGAGTCCGGAGCAACCTTGGGAACCTGGCCTGCGAGATAGAGAGCGCGGCCATCCCCCTGGAAAGGCAAATGAGACCGAGCGCTCTGTGAGGACTTCACTAGTTGCACAGCAGCCGAAGTACTCGAGGCGGCAGCCGGGAATTGCTGGACCCGCAGCCACAGGAACGGACAGATCGGCTGCAGCAGCGGTCCGCGCCTGTAGGCGGGGCGCAAGGAGTGAACTCCTAATGCCATTGGCCGAGGGGCGCGCCATTACCGGCCTTCATTGGCTGCTAGGATAGAGGCCCCGCCCCGCAGCATCTAAACTCTCTGGGTCGGAGCGCTCCCTGCGGAGACCTCGCGAGCGGGTTGCAGTATGAGTCGCCAATCGGACCTAGTGAGGAGCTTCTTGGAGCAGCAGGAGGCCCGGGACCACCGGGAGGGGGCAATCCTCGCCCGTGAGTTCAGCGTGAGTGACACTCCAGCCATCAAGCTTCTCAGCCAGGCGCTCCCCACGGCTGTCCAACTGTGCAATGTGAAAGCCCTGCCTTTTCCTCTCAGCTCCCGGGGCGTCTTCTGCCACCAGCTCTCCGGTTTCCTCTCCCCGCACTTCTCTCACCCTGACTCTCTCCCAGCCTTTCGCACTCTGCCCGCAGGTGTCCAAAGGGTGAAGTCGGTCGCTGTCTGGGAGTAGCCAGACACTATAGGTGTCGTTGTCGAGCTCCCGGAGCAAACCTTATCCCAAGCGGGGCGGTGGTTTCCGCCGGGGAGGGAGGCAGCACACCTGCGCAGGACTCCAGTCCCCCACTCCTGGGTCACCTTGCAATCCCTGGGAGGAAGTGGCTTGGGGCAACAGAAAGAGGAACAAGGAAACTTGTCGCCTAGCCTTTGGGCTCCAAGTTTCCAGGCTAAACTAGGGCTTTT
Source organism: Rattus norvegicus (assembly GCF_021556685.1). NCBI lineage: Eukaryota > Metazoa > Chordata > Mammalia > Rodentia > Muridae > Rattus > Rattus norvegicus. The sequence goes on from NC_141542.1 coordinate 51,851,557, forward strand.
CAGCGCTGTGGCCCTGGGAGCTCTGACCTCAGTTTCACCTGTTTTGAATTGTGATTGTTAAAAGCCAAGCCGGTCTGAAAATGAGGTGATTTGGGTAGATGCACCTAGCACGTATTGGACATTCACTGGCTAGACAGGTACGTTTAACGGGGCTTACAGAAGTTGGTAAACGTTACATCAGACCAATCAAGTTTGTAAGAGGGAATTCCACTCAGCCACGGCACACAACGTGTATTGAAGTATTTTAAATATAGTTGACGTGATCCAAATACGTAATACTCTGTTATCAAACTCAGAAATATAAACTATAAAGATATAGAAATAGATGTGACGTTAAGTGATCATTTACAGCGTGGCATGATGGTATATGCCTGTAGTTCCAGCAGATGACAGCCTAAAACAGGAGGATAACAACGAGTTCAATTCCAACCTGAGTTAAATAATTTGTGACCACTCTGGAGATTGTCTCAAGAAAATGAAAAAGATAGTTTACACAAAGACCAATATGTAAACCAATAACAGTACAGCACTGTGGTGGTACAGGTCTTTAATCCTAGCACTTAGGGCAGGGGCAGAAGATCTCTGTAAATCTAAAGTCAGTCTGGTCTACACAGAGAACTCCAGGACATCCAGGGCTATGTAGGGAGACCTTGTCTCAAAAACAAACAAACAAACAAACAAACAAACAAAACCCAACTAACTAAGCAAGCAAAACAAACGACACAAAATAGCAACAAACCAACCACAATACCACAACAGATACAACAAACACTAATAAGTACCAAATTTATAGCAGGGTGAGGGTAGCACACAGATTTAATTTCAGCACTTGGCAAAGCAGAGGCAGGTGAATCTCCGAGTTCAAGTCCAGCATGGTCTGCAGAGTGAGTTCCAGGACTTCCAGGGCTACACGGGTCTGGGGGGGGGGGGAAGCAAAAAGAAAAGCAAAAAACAACAACAAAAGCCAAAAACCAAAACCAAAAAGCAAACAAAAAAAATCAAACCAAATTTATTAAGTCCATAAGTAAATACACAACAGGCATATGGGCAGATTAAATATGAATCCAAATAGTTTGCACATGCAGAATGCTGTAACATAAGAAATTTATCAGCATAAAATATAAACGTCGCAAGCAGGAAGCTGTGCCCACACATGCATGTGGTGTGTCTTTCGGGTTGAGGAGAGCAGTTCTGAGGGCTGCATGCAGAGTCTTGCACTCACTCACTCCAGAACTTTGACTTTCCTACCGCTGTGATTGAAACACCCACTGTAGGAAGAAGGTGTCTCTGGGGGCTGGAATAACCTGATTGGCATAAGTAAACCACTTTGGAATGGCGGCCCAGACACAACGGCAATCATCACAAATATGAACACCCAATAGGAGTGATACCTCTCGCTAGTTATTATAATGTACCAGCTATTAAGTACCTATAGCAATTTCTTACGTGTTATATATTATACCTCATATCTATTATACCTCATATCTATGGCATATCATGCTGCATCTTGTATAAGTATTTATTTTTAATTTTTTAAAAAAGTTCATTTTATGTATGTGAGTCCACTGTCACTGTCTTCAGACACACCAGAAGAGGTCATCGGATCCCATCATAGGTGGTTGGGAGCCACCATGTGGTTGCTGGGAATTGAACTCAGGACCTCTGGAAGAGCAGTCAGTGCTTTTAACCACTCAACCGTTTCTCCAGCCCACTATTATGTTTTTACGACAGGGTTTCATGTAGTTCAGGCAGGTCTTGAATTCAATATGCAGCCAAGGATGACTTTGAACTTTGGTTTTTGTTTTTTAATTATGTATGTGCGCACACTTATTTTTTTGGGGGGGAGACTGTGGACAACCGTGAGAGTTAATTTTACACTACTACCTTACCTTGTGGTGAAAGTCAGGTCATCAGGCTTAGTGGCAAGTACCTGCACCAACTGAGGCATCTCCCTTGCTCCAGTGTCCTTTGTTTGGGAGTGTGGGTTTTGTGTAGGCCACAGTACCTATGTACAGGTCAGAGGACAACTTTCTGGTGTGGCTTCTCTCTCCTTATGGTGTGGGATGTGGGGAATGAGTACAAAATCTTCAGACCTGTGCAGAAAGTGCTTATCGTATGCACTGAACAATCTTTTGGGTGCAAAGAATGCATATGTTATTATCGCTATTTATAGTACACTGTAACACGGTTGAGTGTACAGGTCTGAGAGGTGGAGTGTGCAGGTTCAACCCTTTTTGGGGTACCTCCTCGTGGGACCTTTGGCAAGTTACTCAACCACTTCCTACAACAACGTTCTTCTGCGCAATGAGGAGAGTGGATAGTTGCCACTTGGGATGCCGGAATCCCCTAGCACTGAGTCTGGCTTTCACCTGCTGTCCTAGATATTATCACACCCATCCGACTACGGATGGGTCTTGCTCTGTTCCTTCTGCTCACGGTGCCTCCCACTAGGACATTAAGGCCCGCTCAGTGGCCTGGAAGACTGAAGGTGTGTGCTCCACTAAAGCCGGCAGTCAGCAGGGAAACTCAAAGAAGAACCGCTACAAAGACGTGGTACCGTGTAAGTCAGATGGTGTCTTGAGGGAGTCAGTGCCACTTGCACAAATGCTGAGTGGCAGTGCCCATCTGGCTACACCCACCCACAGCCAACCCCTCCCACCCGTCCCATCCCTACCTCTTCCATAACCATCACCCAGGCTTGAGGTGGCTGCATTACTCCCTGAAGCCACAAGGGGGCAGAAACCCACTAGTGTGCTGTCACCCTGCTTGCTTTTGCCTGGGAGGGTGTCAGAGACTTGACACCAGACCCCTCCACATGTCTCACCCTCTGGCAGATGATGAGACGAGAGTCATCCTTTCCCTGCTCCAGGAGGAAGGACACGGAGATTACATTAATGCCAACTTCATCCGGGTCAGGCTAGTGATCAGGGAACAGGTGGCTTTGGGAGGGTTGGGACGGGCTTCAGAATCTCGTTAATGAGTGGGACTTTCCCAGGGCACAGATGGAAGCCAGGCCTACATTGCGACGCAAGGACCCCTGCCTCACACTCTGTTGGACTTCTGGCGCCTGGTTTGGGAGTTTGGAGTCAAGGTCAGCTTTTTGGGGCAGAGAGAGGGGCATGGCTCTGAGTCCCTGTCCTTCCGTTGTCTCCTTATTCAGTGGCCTCCCTCTTCCTTGCCGTTTGTCTAGGTGATCTTGATGGCCTGTCAGGAGACAGAAAATGGACGGGTATGTATCCTCGGGCTCCTAGAGTGCAAAGAAGAATGCAGGGAGGAGGGGAGGCTTGGGGGGGGGGGTCTCCTTCTTGTCCCTATAACCAGAAGTGCAGCCCTTGGCTGACTCCACTGCAGCTCTGCAAAAGCCACTGGTCCTCATTTTGCCTTGATCTTTTTCCTTTTGACTATGAGGTTGTCCCCTCAGTACCGGCTTCCTACCAGCTCACAACATGGCTAAGGACTGTACTGAAGAGTTTCCACCCTGGTCTTTCTATACCCTTTCCTGCCCCTTATACTCCCCTCTACCTTGGCTATTCTCAGATGAGCCAGAGAAGGATCTGCCTTGGTGCCGTCCTCAGCCGTGGACTTTGCCAGAGCCCATTATGTTACCTGGACCTCCACATGCCCCCCTCTAACTCCTTCCTGTGTTTTCCCATGTTCCTTCCTAGTTCTCATCTACCTCAGCACATGGGATAGTTCGAAATGTGAAATGCATGTCACCATAGGATGACAACCCTCCCACAAGCTATTATTTTTATCTTCGACTGCCTTCTTACTGGGATATGATTCGTCCGTTTAGCCAGGCCTGGCAGCTCCCTACCGTATGTTCTTCAGGTTCTTGGGAGGCCAAAGTGAGCGGATCAAAAGTTTGAGGCCAGCCTGGGTGACTCGGGGGAGACCATCGACACTTTCACCACTCCATCCACCTGTGTTTAGAGTCACAGGCAACGCCAGTAGATTTGCCGACTCTGTGTGTGTAACACGAAATAGAACTGTGTGGCAGGTGGCTTTGCGAATGGCTTCTTTCTCTTTGTGTTCTTGGCTCTTGCTAGTGTTCTTTGGATGGCTGAATAGCACCCCTCCCCCCATTGAATGGACCTATATTTCACTCCCCACTCTAAGCAGTTTGTAGATGCTGGATTGTTTCTCTGAATCACGCCGCCATGAATATTCATATGCAAGCCTTTGTGCGGACACGAACTTTCGTTTCTCGAACATACGTTGGGTGGAATTGCTGGTTCATAGAGGAACTCTAGTTTTAACTCTAGTTTAAGGAAGTGACAGGCTGTTTTCCATAGTAGCTGTATCAGGTTACATTTCCATCCACAGTGCACAAGTCCAGTTTCCTTATATCCTTGCCAACAGTTCTGGTTCCTTCTCATTTTGAAAACCTTTTACTTATTGTGTGCAGGGGTATGTGCATGTGTACACAAGCGTGTCGTGGAATATGGGGTGGAGGTCAGAGACAACTTTGGGAATTGGCTGTCTCTTTCAACCATGTGGGTCCCTGGGATTGTCTTGGCAACAAGTGTTTTTATCCAGTGAGCCATCTTGCCTGTTCCCTGCCCCACCCCTCTCTCTCTCATTATAGCCATTGTTGGAAATAGGAAGGAATCTCTAACTGGTTCTTTTAAACCATGTAGTAAAATATATGTAAACATAAATTGTCATTTAAGGGGCTGAAAGACGTCTGGAGGTTAAGAGCACTTGTTACTCTTGTAGAGGACCTGAAGTCCTAGGCCCCCATACCCACATCAAACAGCTTACAATTGCCTGTAAGTCCAGCCCCAAAGGGATCTGATGCCTACTTCTAGCCTCCTTGGGCACCCAAACACATTTAACTTTTCATTCAAACACACACACACACACACACACACACACACACACACACACACACAGACAACCACACAAAAAACCACACACACAAATAAAAAGCATAAACTCCTGCTCCCCTGGTCCTGGCCACCTGTCTTCTGTCTCCATTGAACTAACTGCCTGTCCTAGTTGGCACCATGTAAATAGGATTATAAAATAAGTGTCCCTCTCTGTTTCTGGTTTCTTTCCCTCGATAGTTTTAAGGTCTGTCCATGTCGTCATGGGTACCGTAATGTCATTCGTCTTACGACTGACTATGCCGTGGCTTTGTGTCAAGTCTTCTGTACCCATTCATCTGTTGATACACAGTCGGGCTGCTCTCCTTTCAGACCACTGTGGCTGATACTGTTGGCACACACTGGTAAACAGTTATGTGTTTGCTTCTGACTTTTGTTTTCATTTGTGTGAGTCAGTGTATGTACGGGTGTGGTTGTGGGTGTAGGCCTCTGTCTCAGACATCTCACTCTGTCCCCCTGGCTGGCCTGGAACTCACTATGTAGGCGAGGCTGGTCACGAACTCACAGAGACCCACCTGTCCCTGCACCCCCTGCTCCTGCTACATTGCTGGCTTTAAAGGCTTGAGAGACTCTGCTGGCTCTTTTGTTCCTCCTGGGGGTCCTCCCTGAACTCAGTGCTTGAATTTTCTCAGCTCAGCTGGAAGCCGGCAAGCCCCAGAGATCTTCTTCCTGCCTCTGCCCACCGCTGAGCTGGGGCACAAACATACAAAGGTGCCTGGCTTGTTATATGGGCGCTGGGGTCTGAGCTCCAGTGTTCATGGTCGTGCAGCCCCCCCCCTTTTTTTTTTTTTTTTTTCGTGCAGCCCTCTTAACTGCTGAGCTATCACTCTAGGACTCTCTGTTTTTTCAATTATTTGAGTATAAATCCGCAGTCGGATTGTTTAACTTTTTTTTTTCCACAGTGGCTATACCTTTTACTCTTCTACCAGATAGGGGTTTTAGCTTCTCTGCAGGTTCAGCAACACTTGGTGCTTTGCATGCATTCGTGTGTGTGTGTGTGTGTGTGTGTGTGTGTGTGTGTGTGTGTGTGTGTGTGTGATGTGTGAAATGCACACATTTAGAGGCCAAAAAAGGATGTCAGGTGTTCTGTTCTATCCACGTTCTGCCTTTCCCCCTGACACGGGTGTTTCACTTAGCCTGGAGCTAGGCTGGTAACAATGCTTCAGAGATCCTCCTGCCTCTGCCTCTGCCATGCTGGGGTTACAGGGGCATACGAGTCATTTCCTGTGGGTGCTGGGTATTTGAATTCAGAGCCTCATTCTTGTTCAGCAACTGTTATCCATGAGCCATCTCTCCAGTAGTTATTTACTTCCCACTCATGGGGATGGAGAGATGGCTCACTGGTTAAGAGTATATTCTACCATTGTCAAGAAACCACATTTGGTTCATAATATCAACATCAAGTGGCTTGTAAGGACTTGTAATTTCAGCTCCAGTCACCTGCATTCACAGTCATGTAACCTCCCCAATTAAAGAGAAGTCTTTGTTCGTTTGTAGACAGGGTTTCTCTGTGTAGCCCTGTCTGAATTCACTCTGTAGACCAAGCTGTCCTCACACTCAGAGATCTGCCTACCTGCACCTCTTCAGTGCTGGGATTCAAGGTGTGCCCCGCTACTGCCTGACAAAAATTAAATCTTAAAAAGAGAGAGAAAAAAAACCCACTCATTTTTTTGTTTTGTTTTTCATGTGTTTTTGTCTATTTGTGGGTTTTCTCTGGAGAGACATATATCCAGGTTCCATTTTAAAATTGGGTTATTGTCTTTGGTACTGAGTTGAAAGAGTTCTAGATAAAAGTACTTAGTTGGGCAGTGCCGGTGCATGCGTTTGATCTTAGCACTCGAGAGACAAGAGGATCTCTGTGAGTTCAAGGTCCCACCCTCTTCTATAGATGGAGTTCCAGGATAGCCAAGGCTACACTGAGAAATATGTCTCAAAAAACAGGAAAAGAAAAAGAAAGGAAGGAAGGAAAGAAGGAAAGGAGGAAGGAAGGAAGGACAAAAGAAAAAGGGAAAGAAAGAGAGAGAAAAGAAAAGAAAAAAGAATGAACTTGTCTGGCATGGTATGTGTGCCTTTGGTGGGCAGAGGCAGGTGCATCTCTGTAAGTTTTACACTAGCCTGGTCAACACAGCACGTTCCAGGTCAGCCAAGACTAAAATTTACAACTTTGAAAATTTATGTCATATATTTTATATTTTATGTCATATACTTTATATTTTAATTTAGGACACACCAAATAGCTTATACTCAGTAACGATGCAAAATCGACAGTCCTGCACTGATCTGTTCCAGCGACCTTACTGAGTTTATTAGCCCGGCGTGTGAAGTGTGCATTCTTTAGTAGCTTCCCCCAAAGATGGAGTCACGTCATATACAGATCAAAGCTTTGCTTCTTCCTTTCCCAGCATTCGTGCCGACTCCTCCCCCACGCTCCCTACGCTACGCCCTCTCCTCTGTCTCCTTCACGTCACTTCCTCTTCTCCTTCACGTCACTTCCTCTTCTCTGTCCCTCCCCATCCACCCTCAAGGCCCCCTTTCCCCTGTTGTGCTTCTGTAGGCTTGGATGAGGTTAGAACTGGTGTGCTCCTGACTCCATCCTGTGCTTCCTAGAATCATCACTGGCATCTCTTGTGGAGTTTTTGGGTGCTCTTGGCCTTGATGAAGAATTCCTTTCTACTCCCAATTCTTTTTACTTTTTTTTTTTTTTAATCTGTGAAGCTAGGTTGGTTCGTCAAGTGCCCCCCCATGGGTTCTTTGTTTGTTTTGTTTCAAGATCTATTTATTTTATGTGTATGAGTACATTGTAGTTGTCTTCAGACACACTACAAGAGGGCATCGGATCCATTACAGATGGCTGTGAGCCATGTGGTTGCTGGGATTTGAACTCAGGACCACTTGAAGAGCAGCCAGTGCTCTTAACTGCTGAGCCATCTCTCCAGTCCCTGATCTTGTGTTTTTGCTTTGTGGTCTATTAACATGATATCTGACGCCAGTGGGTTTTAGTTTTTAATTGTGCATAGATTTCCTCTCTCTCTCTCTCTCTCTCTCTCTCTCTCTCTCTCTCTCTCTCTCTGTGTGTGTGTGTGTGTGTGTGTGTGTGTGTGTGTGTGTGCCATAGCATGAGTGTGGAGGTCACAAGACAAGCTCTAGTGTTGGTCTTTACCCTCCTTGTTTGAAACAGGGTCTCTTGTTTTGCTGCTGAGGTACAAGATTCCAGGGATTCTGCCTCCTCTCTTGAAAGGATGCTAGAATGATAAATGCACGCAACTGTGTGCAAGCATTATGTAGGCTCTGGGGATGCAGCTCAGATACTCACACTTATACAGCACCTGATAAATTACCCAGCAAGGCTCTGACACGGATGCGTTTTCATTGTCAAAAGCCTTGCATTCCTAAAATTAAACCTACTCGGCTATGGTGCATAATACTTGGCTAGTAATTGAGCTCTAAGTTCATGAGATCCTGGTAGGTACTTTGCTTTCCTTGTGATGCCTGATTTCCATAGGAGGGCCCTACACAGCCTCCGTGTGCTGGGTCATGTTCATGATCCTTCAGGTTTTTTCAAGGGTGTGTGAAAGGTTGGTATTAATTCTGCTTCTTTAATAAATGTCACTAATTTGCTTTTTTTCTTACAGGAGGCAAAAGTGTGAGGAATGTTTCAATGTAACCGCGTGATCTGTGTCTTTTCTGTTTTCTATAGTTTCAAGTTTCCATCGGGTGTCCGTTCCATTTATATGAGGAGCTTCTTCTTATGTATTTGCTTGCAATGAATTTGCCTCCTTTTTGACTGATGAGGTTTCCATCGAGTTAGTTTATTTATGGGATGTTAGCATTCTAAGTTCCACCCACAGTTACCTGGCAACAGCCAGGCATGCTCCACCCCACAATTTCCTGGCAACAGCCTGGTATGCCTGACACTGTAAGAGGCTGCTTGCCCCTCCTCCCTCTTTTGCTCTCTTGCTCCCCTCTTGCTCTTGCCTTCCTGCCCCCACTCTCTCCCCATTCTCTTTCTCTCCACGTGCTCATGGCCAGTCCCCCCCCTTCCCCTCCTTCCCCCTCTCCCCTTTTTTCTGCCTCTCCTACACTCTTAACTCCCCTCTGCATGCCCTGAATAAACTCTATTCTATACTATACCATCGGGTGGCTGGTCCCTCAGGGGGAAGGGATGTCTCAGCATGGGCCCGCTGAGGCACCCCCTTTACCCCATAGGTCACCACACCTCCATCGAACACAACCCCTCCTCTCTTTATCCTTTTATAAACACATCATGGGGTGGGGGACAAGTGTGCTAAGGCACGTGTATGGAGGGCAGAGAACAACTAAGACTCACTTCTCTCCCTTGCATGTGGGACCTTGCACGTGGGACAATTTAGACTGTCAGGTTTGGAGGCAAATACCTTTACCCACTGAGCCAAATATCTAGCCCAAGGTTTCTTTTCAGTTCCAGCATGTTTAGGATATAAAGATATCCTAATTTATGAATGAAATTATCATCCTACATTTTTCTCTTTAGTATTGTTCTGGTTTTAGTCAGTTGGGTCCTGGGGTGCTTCAACATTGCTTCCTTTATGTGTTTTCCCCACTCAGTACAGATTACTGACTTTTTTAGTCTCAACAGTTTTGGGGGAATGTACTGTTTTTCTTTCCTTTTAAAAGAAACATTTTGTATTTATTTTATGTATGTGAATACTCTGTCGTCGTCTTCAGATGCACCAGGAGAGGGCATTGAATCCCTTTATAGATGGTTGTGAGCCACCTTACAGTTGCTGGGAATTGAACTCATAACCTCTAGTCAGTGCTCTTAACCACTGAGGCATCTCTCCAGCACCAGCTTCTCTCTCTCTCTCTCTCTCTCTCTCTCTCTCTCTCTTAGAGATTTATTTTATGTATATAAGCACAGTGTAGCTGTCCTCAGACAGACCAGAAGAGGGCATCAGATCTCATTACAGGTGGTTGTGAGCCGCCGTGTGTTTGCTGGGATTTGAACTCAGGACCTCTGGAAGAGCAGTCAGGGCTCTTAACCCTTGAGCCATCTCTCCAGCCCAGCTTTTATCTCTTAAAGTATAATTTCTGTTTTCTCTGGGACTGGAGAGATGGCTCAGGGGCTAAGAGCCCTGGCTGTTCTTCCAGAGGTTGCAAGTTCAATTCTCAGAACTCACATGGGGGCTCACAACCATTTACAACTCCAGGTCCAAGAGACTGAGTGCTCACTTCTGGCCTCAGGCACCAGCATACACATAGTACCCAGACATACATGTAGACAAAACACTCATGCACATACTGCAAATTAAACATTTTTTTCCTGTTCTTAGATCATCTCTCCAAGACTCTGGGGACGGTGGGTCCCACAAAGGACTGATTCTCTTGCTGATTTCAGGCTTCTCTTCTTTGTCTCTGTGCAGTCTTCCTCCGGGGCTTTACCCTGCTCTTAGTGAATTGTGCTTGGGACTTCCATCGATGGCTGATTCTTGCATTTAATTATATTCCTTGTTATGTTCCTTTTCCATTGCTATGTTAAGGTCTTCGCCTCTTTTTCCTCTTTCACTTCTGATCTTTTATATACTCTCTGATTAGCCGACATTTTGCTACATTTTTGGTTGTCAAGGACAGCGGATGCTGGATTTTAAGCGTAGCACAGTTCAGTGTTAGACTGCATCGACTCTGGTTAAAGAATGTCTCGAGTGTTTTACTTTTCTAGGAAGACAGGTTTTATCTTCTGGCGCTGCTTCCTGTTTCCCTGGCTTCTGTTTGCTTGGCTCTCTCTTCCCTGCAAATTCTTTGTCGCCGTCCTCTCTGAGCCGCGATCTGTGCTTCTGAGGCATGGTGGAATCCCAGAGCTCTTGGTTCCTACAGCTCAGTGAAGTCAAGGCGGTAGGCCAGGTAGTCGACTTAGTGAGCACCACCCTCGCTTAGTGACAGCCCGGTAGGAGGATATCCTGACCTGTCTTCCCGCTGCGAGATCAGAAGCTTGCTCCTATGCTGTGCGTTTATGTCATACTCAGCAGCTGCCCTCACAGCTGAAGCTGCTGGCCCTCCCACAAGCAGCTCTCAGGGCGTCCTGCCACTCTGAACGGGACCTGCCCATTCACTCCTTGCCTTCCCCGCCTTACTTTGCAGAGGAAGTGTGAACGCTACTGGGCCCAGGAGCGGGAGCCTCTACAGGCCGGGCCTTTCTGCATCACCCTGGTAAGCTGGCACAAGGGTGGGAACAGGTGGTTTCCGCAGGCCTTGGATAGAGTGAGAGATCTCATGGAAGTCATAGAGAGTGAGAAGCCTTGGGCTAGGCTTGGAAAGATGAACCATTTTCCTCACAGCTCCCTTACACTGAGAAAAACTCCGAATACACCACTCTAATTATGATCACAGGTACCTCTGTAACCAAAATGGACTTGCTCAGGTTTCTACAATTCTTGTTTTATAGTGTTCTTTACTGGAGGAAATCCCTCCACATACAGGTAGTTAGCCATTAACAAACGCAAGGAGACCATTGTATTGTAGAACAATAGGACTCTCTTATGCTCACTGTAAAAGGATTAGTTTGGTTTCTGTGCACATTCCTCTTTTGTCCCTGTTCTGACAAAAGTTTCCTTGAACACTTTGGGAGAAGTTTGGGCCGAAAGAAAAATTAAACATATCGTCAGCATAGAAATTTATTTGAGGGGCTGCAGAGATGGCTCAGTGGTTAAGAGCACTGAATGCTCTTCCAGAGGTCCTGAGTTCAAATCCCGGCAACCACATGGTAGCTCACAACCATCTGTAATGGGATCTGATGCCCTCTTCCGGTGTGTCTGAAGACAGCCATAAGTGTACTTATATGGAATGAATAAGTAAATAAATCTTAGAAATTTATTTGAATCCAAAATATATGACTATATTTACAATAACATAACACCCAAAGGGCATATCATCATTGGCTGTGAAACAATTTAAAAAATTTTTTTTTTTTTTTTGGAGCTGGGGACCGAACCCAGGGCCTTGCACTTGCTAGGCAAGCGCTCTACCACTGAGCTAAATCCCCAACCCAAAAATATTCTTTTGAAGCAAAAACAAAACAAAAACAAAAACAAAAAAAACCCCCATGTAATAAGAATGCAAAAGGAAGCAAAAAATATAAATCTCCCAAGGATTTGGAATTAGACACAATAAGTCAGCTAGTCTGCCAGAGTCGGAACTATAAGACAGGCCCATCAAGCTCTCTCTCAACCACCTGGCTAAGCCAGCAATCCCAGGCATGCAAAACAGCACTGCAGGCCTAAGAGTTTAAGAAATGTTTTTAGTATTTGATTTTCAATCAAGAATGCTTTACTTATATGAGGTGGTACACACTTGCCATCCTAGCACATGGTGGGTTGAGACAGAGGGATCTCTGGTTTGAGGCCAGTCTAGGCTCTACACAAGGCTTGTCTCAAATGTAAAAACAAACCCCAAACCTTGGCTCTCTAGAAATATGAAATGTGGGGCTGGGGATCCCTATTTCTCCTCTGTTTTCTCTGTCCTCTTCTCACGTGCTCAGACAAAGGAGACAGCACTGACTGCGGACATCACTCTCAGGACCCTCCAGGTTACATTCCAGAAGGTACCAAAAGGTCAAAAGGTGAAGGGGCTCAGGCATGGGATAAGCTATCTCCTCTCCTGTAAATGGACACTCATGATACCAATCTGTTTCCGACACCCCCAGTTAGTACATGGTGGACCTGTTTGTCTTTGTGACGCAGAGGGTGGAGCCCACGGCCTTGTGCAGGCTATGCAAATCTTAATCTTTTCCCACTGTACCTTATCTGGTGGATTTAAATGCAATGTGCTTAGAACTCTAGTAGGTGATCAATAAATATGTTTTTTTTTCTTTCCATTTTTTCCATTCTCTGTCCCCCTGCCTCAGGAATCCCGTCCTGTGCACCAGCTACAGTACATGTCTTGGCCGGACCACGGGGTTCCCAGCAGTTCCGATCACATTCTCACCATGGTGGAGGAGGCCCGTTGCCTCCAAGGACTTGGACCTGGACCCCTCTGTGTCCACTGCAGGTTTAGGAAATTAGCTTTATGAGGAGCTGGTGAGGCAGAAGGGAGAGGATGAGACAGCAAGGCAAGGGAGAGCGGTTGTGGCTTGAAGCTTTCAGTTGCATATCTTTTTTTTTTTTTTTTAAGATTTATTTTATTGGGGTTGGGGATTTAGCTCAGTGGTAGAGCGCTTGCCTAGGAAGCGCAAGGCCCTGGGTTCAGTCCTCAGCTCCGGAAAAAAAAAGAACCACAAAAAAAAAAAAGATTTATTTTATTTATATGAGTAAGTACACTGTTGCTGTCTTCAGACACACCAGATCCCATTACAGATGGTTGTGAGCCACCATGTGGTTGCTGGAATTGAACTCAGGACCTTTGGAAGAGCAGTCAGTGCTCTCAACCACTGAGCCATCTCCCCAGCCCCTCAGCTGCATCTCTTGTGAGACTTCTGGATGTGTGTTCATGATGCAATGAGCTGAAATCGTTAGCCGGAATAGACTGCCCGCTGGAGAGTAAACATATAGCTGACCGTTCACACGTCTAAGTGAATAGAAAAAGTTTTCCGACGCTGAAGAAATACCTCAGTGGGCAAAGCACTTGCTGAGTTCAGGTCTTCATTTACCCAGTCAAAGCCAGGACGGGTGGCTTGGCCCCCTGTGTAACCCCAGTGCTGGGAGATGAGAGACAGGTGAATCCATTCAGGTGGTTGCTACTCAGGTGGTCAAGCAAATTTGTGAGCATCCTATTTAAATAAGAGACCCTGTCTCAAATTTAATATTGACCTTCTGTCTCCACACTGTCACCACACACACACATACACACACACACACACACACAAAATGGGTGCACACTAATGTACACATAAAATCAAAAGGTTTTATTTAAGATTATAGTCTAGGGACCCTGCAATTTACTAAGTACTGATCTCCCTCAGCTCATCTCAGAAGGGGTTGTGGTATCTGCAGGGTTAGGCAGTCCTGACATCCCAGCACTTAGGAACCTGAAGTCAGAGGCCAGCCTGGGTAACACAGCAAGATCTGTGGGAAAGGGAGGAGGGAGAGAATGGAAAAACGGGGAAAGGGGCATTGTGGGTAGGCTATGATGGTGTCTGTTCTGATTCTCGATTGTCAGTGCTGGCTGTGGACGAACAGGTGTCTTGTGTGCTGTTGATTACGTGAGGCAGTTGCTTCTGACTCAGGTATGACGACGACGACGACCTCTTCTCTGAGGGCAGTGCGTCCCATGCCTGCCTACCAGGGCCTATTCACACTTCCCCTCTGTATCGCAGACAATCCCGCCCAATTTCAGCCTCTTTGAAGTGGTCCTGGAGATGCGGAAACAGCGACCTGCAGCGGTGCAGACAGAGGTATATGTGCTTGCTCTGTCTTTTCCCAAGGACACAGGGAGGCTTCCCTATCTTCCCAATCCCCTCTTCTCAAATAACCACTCACCCCAACAGGAGCAGTACAGGTTCCTGTACCACACAGTGGCTCAGCTATTCTCCCGCACTCTCCAGAACAACAGTCCCCTCTACCAGAACCTCAAGGAGGTACAGGAGTGCCCAATTCCACTCTTTCTGCCTCTTGGGAACAGTAACGGCCTCACTGTGAAAGGCACCTTTATCTCCTCAGAACTCCCTCCTTCCTCAGGCTGTCCCCTCCTAGGCACCCACAGTGACCTGCGTCAGAGTCATGGCCTCATGACCCTCCCTGCCTTCCTGCTTCCCTGCAGAACCGCGCTCCAATCTGCAAGGACTCCTCGTCCCTCAGGACCTCCTCAGCCCTGCCTGCCACATCCCGCCCACTGGGTGGGGTTCTCAGGTACTGGCTCCGTCTGCTCACTGTTCACTCTGCCCCTGGAACACCAACCCCTGTATCCTGGGTTAGCCTGGGTTAACCTTTCTTGGTCTTCCAGAAGGCAATTAATTAAGTAGGTAAATGTATTTTTAGAATCTCTCTCTCTCTCTCTCTCTCTCTCTCTCTCTCTCTCTCTCTCTCTCTCTCTCGTGTGTGTGTGTGTGTGTGTGTGTGTGTGTGTGTGTGTGTGTGTGTGTGTGTATGTGCGCGCGCGCGTATACATTGCTGGACCGTTAGAGGCCAACCCTGGGTCCTCACCTTCCACGTGTTTTGAGACCATCTCACTATGTACATCAACAGTTTCTGGGCATTCACCTGTCTCTGTCTCATTGTAGGAGGGCTGGAGTCCCAGACACATGACCAAATACAGCTTTACAGGGGTCCTCCCTAGTCCCACTTGCCAATGTGGCCCTGTTCTTCCTGCTGTAGGGTTACTAGGGACACGGAACCCCTGCTTTCTACCCTCAGGTGGCCCGCCCCTTCCCTCCTTTCCTGCTCTGGGGACTGGGGCAGGCAGGAAGGAAGCTGGTTGCCTGGGCCGAGCTTGCTCCCTTCCCCCTCTCTCCCCGTGCTCAGCGCTTTCACTTCCTCTGCTTACGGTCCGCTACAGGAGCATCTCGGTGCCTGGGCCACCGACCCTTCCCATGGCTGACACTTACGCTGTGGTGCAGAAGCGTGGCGCTCCGGCAGGCACAGGGCCGGGGACGCGGGCGCCCAACAGCACGGACACCCCGATCTACAGCCAGGTGGCTCCACGTATCCAGCGGCCCGTGTCACACACCGAAAACGCGCAGGGGACAACGGCACTGGGCCGAGGTGAGTTGAGGCCCTACCGGGATGAGGAGCTGAGGGCGAGCACCTGTTCGTCCGTTCCCCGCTCTCATAAGGTTCGGGAACGTCTAAGCGCCACGCGGAGCTCAGGCCGGGACCCAGCATGGCCACGCCCCCAGGCTCCTAATTGTCGGGGTTCAAGCCCCCAAATGAGCTCCAGGTCAAGACTGAGTTGGGAGACTGGGTTGTCTAAGCCGGGCGGCAAAGTCGGACCTCGGTATTTGGCCCCGCCCATGGCCCCGCCTCCAATCCATACCTCGGGAGGGGAATCTGTAGCTGCGCTCTGTTAAGAGTCCCTGGTACTCTTAAAAGCAGCTTGAGCTGACTAGTAGGGGTTCTCCTACCCTCAGTTCCTGCGGATGAAAACCCTTCCGGGCCTGATGCCTATGAGGAAGTAACAGATGGAGCGCAGACTGGTGGGCTAGGTAAGTCAGAGCATAGGATGCAGCTTTGGAGAGCCCCAGGATTTGGGGAGTTCGAGGGCACCGGATTCAGGTTTCTCCTTCACATACCTTCATCTGGAGCGGGGCGGGTTTGGAGGAGGTTACCCGTTGACACCTCAGCCTCCGCATGGAACCCTTCCTCCGCATGGAACCCTTCTCCCCTTAGGCTTCAACTTGCGCATTGGAAGACCTAAAGGGCCACGGGATCCTCCAGCAGAGTGGACACGGGTGTAATGAGTGCTGTACCAGTTCCAGCCTATCACTCAGTGGTGGCTGGGCGACTGCAACCCCCATGCTGCTGTGTGCTGTCTTATGTATGAGTGGGACTCATGGGCCTGAATCAAAATAAAAGTTTCTCAGGGTAGAAAAAAACAAATAGGGACTTTGGCCAGTGGTTATAGCAGTCAAAGCCAGGGGCTAGGAGGGGTAAGTGGGGGAGGTGGTGGATCTACTCTGAGAAAGTTTAGGAAAGCACATCAAGAGTGAGCATCGCCACTCTTCTCCCCATACACCTACTGGAAAGTGCACCCCAGACAGAGTCCTAACTTGACAGTGCACCTCAGACAGGTGCCTACCTGGATGGACATGCTGGCCCTACAGCTAGAGACATGTCTAATTAGATCCTCATGTAAACTTGCAATGAGCTAGAAAGATCTCCGTCTGGTCAGGGAAATGGATCACCTAGTCAGGTAAATAGTGTGCCATCCAGAAGACAGAACTGCAAGATACCGTCTTTCTCAAAATGGAAGAAAATAGATCCTCAAGAATAAATGTATGTACAATGCTCTACGCCCTGATCCTGCCCTGCCTCACTGCCATAATGTCACAAACAAGTCAGGGTCTATATGACAGTTGTTCATCTAGTCAGTCCTGACTGTGGCCTCTGCAGGCTCAGATAGTGCCTTCTGCAGACTCTTGGAATGCCCGTCTTGAACTTGATGAAAGCTTCTACCGGGAACTTGCAAACATCATTAAAATTATTAATGTAGAATTCAATAAAGAGTGGGTCAAAAACTCAGCTCAAGAGCCTTATACTGCTTCGTGAGTGTTAGACCACAGGTGGCTGCAGGCTCCCAGGTTCATGGTGGTCCTGGGAGGTCTTTTGCCTTTTGAGTGTTGGGGGCAGAAGGGGCTGGTGTATGAAACTTGCCTTATTTGGCCACAGTATCTACTCTCATTGTCAAGTTCTAGAAAATCTGGGCCATGAACAGCTCAGCCAACAGGAATGGCGGATGACAGGGAAACCTTGGGAATCTCCTGCACCTCAGTGAATCCAAACTAAACTCCAAGACGAAAGTTGGGGGAGGGGGGCTGATCAGACCGAGAGGCAGCTGGGAGCAGAGAAGGGTCAGGATGCTGTTATATTCAGAGCCTGGGCTAAGGCTGACCATCCTGGAGTAACGAAAGGAAGGGAAGAGGAGGGATAGGGTGACATTTGGCACATAGGTTAATCTCAAAGCCAGAACCATTGAATTCCTTGCAGCCAGGAAAGCAGTAAGTTCCTGGAAATGGGGAGCTGTTGCAGAAAAGGAAGAATCCTTCATCCTGAAGGAAGAGAAACCAACCAATGTTAACCATGGCTATGTTGATGGGATTTAATTCTGAGCTCAGCACTATTCGGGTCTTAGCTGCCCTGTCTGAATACAGGGAGGAGCTGTGTTGAAGCCTAAGGGAGCCAGTCTCTGGGATCAACAGACAGAAGACTCCGAGGCTATCTGTAGCTGTAGGCAGGTCCTGTCAGTTTCTGCCTGTCAGAGGGCTACTCACTTCCGAGTAGTTTTCCCAACCTTCCTCCTTTTCCCCTTCTGCTCAGAGCAACCGCCAGCCTGTTACTTTTATTGTTAACACTGAATGGCAACTTGACAGAATCTAGAACTAGGTAGGAGGCAAACATCTTTGTGAGAGGGTCTGTGGAATGTTCAGAGAAGTGAGAGGACTCACTGTCAGGATGGACAGCACCCCTGGGGGTGGGGGTGGGGGCTGGGGTCCTGGGCTGAATAATAAGAAAGCGGGTTGGGCACTGGATTCCCTGGCTGCAGATTTAATGTGACCAGCCGCCTCCTGCTCCTGCAGTGACTTCTTCGCCATGGTGGACTGTACCCCGGACCTGTGGCCTCTAATAAAACCTTCCTCCCTTAAGTTGTATGTGTCAGTCATTTTGTCCCTATAATAGCAAAGTAACTAATACAGGAAGTACATGTTTGGTTGAGGGAAAGTCGTAGGCAGTCATTGATCTCCTTCCAAAGAAATGAGACTTTGTTATGTTGCTTTGGTGTTTGCTTGTTATACTTAAGACTAAACCTCGGGCCTCCTGCATGGCAGCCTGGAGCTTTACTTCCCAGCTAGAGCCCCAGCCTTCTTGTAGCTATTTATCTTTAAAGTTTAAAACCAACTATTTCCATGGGTGTTGTGCCTGCTTGCATGTCTGTACACCGTATGCAGAAGCCAGAGAAGCCATCGGATGCCCTAGAACTGGAGTTACAAGTGATTGTTAGCCACCAGCTGGGTGCTGGGATTCAAACCCAGGCTCTGGAGAAAGGCATCAGGCGCTTTTACCAACTAAGCCACCTTTCCAGCCCCCGTTTACTCACCTAGCTAGTTAGTTGTTTTGAAACAGGGTTTTGAGTCGGGTAGCTTCGATTGACCTTGAAACCACGCTATGAACCAAGGCTGGCCTTCGACTCCTAATTCTCCTGCCTCCACCTCCCAAATTCTGAGATTACTTGCTGTAGTCATGTCTGATTTACCAAGATACTTTTTATTTTTATTCGAGACGTGGTCTCTGTGGATTTTTTTCAAGACAGCCTTGAACTCACTCTTTAGCTCGAGGGATTTTGTCTGGTTGGTTGGTTGGTTGGTTGAGTGGTTGACTTACAAGATGGGGTTTCTCTGTGTAGTCCTGGTTGTCCCAGAATTCTCTTTGAACTCAGAGACCCACCTGCCTCTGCCTCCTGGATTCTGGGATTAAAGGCTTTGCCACCACACCTGGCTATCTTCAGTTTATAATCCTTCTGCCTCAACCTCCCAAGGAGTTAATAGTAAGACTGCTACCCAACCCAGCTGCTGTTTCTTCTTCTTTTTCTCCTCCTCCTTCCCCTCCTCCTCCCCTCCTCCCCCTCCCCCTTCCTAATAAATAAATCTTAAAAAAAAAAAAAAGAAAGTAATATAGGGATACTGGGGAAGAAAAGGAAACAGCATTTGGATAAAATTCGTGGCACACATGAGCTGTAGCCCTCCAGTGTGTCCATGCATCCAGAGATGCAGCACTAAGGACGCAGAGGCTGGCATTTCCTTCCTTGCCTCATTCCCGTACCCTGGTGAGGTGACAAGCCTGAGTGACATTTATTACAAGAGACTGATGCTAAGAGCTTTTCTCTGATCATCCTCACTGACCTGAGATCCCTGGCTGGAAGCCTTCTAAAGGAACAGCCATGTGAGTGGACACTGCTGAAGTGGACCCAGCCATCAAGCCATTACCCTGAGGCTGATCCTGATGCTGCAGTGAGCAGTTCCTGCTCTGCTGCCATCCAGGGGCCCACAGCAAGGATCCTATGTTCAGAGTGATGGCTTCTTATGGGTCCTGATCCTCTTGGAACGTGACCATCCTATCCTGGGCCTCAGTTTCTCATTCATCACCACATGTGTATGTGAGTGTTTGGTTTTGAGACAGGGTCTTACTAGGTAATCCTGGCTGGCCAGGAACCCACTTTGTAGAACAGCCTGACCTTGACCTACACACCTGTGCCTCCCCAGTGAGAGTTTAAGGGCATGTGTCACCGCCCCTGGCACACTTACCAGTTTTTAAAACTTGAAAAACACCATGTTTTGTAGATACCGAGAACAGGAAGAGGAAGCAATAACTGGTCACTGAAGAGTTCAAGTGCAGAGGCATCAGTGCAAAAGGGTACAAAGAAAACAGGGCTGGCTTAGGACTGACCAGATGAAGGCGAGACATAGTAGTGGGGTTTATACTGAAATGGAGCATTACTCAAGAATGCCTGCTCCTCCGGGCCACAGAACCAGAGCTGATGGTGTTAGACCCGAGGGATAAAACATTCCCACAACTGTCTGAGTTAGCAAGCTTTATTTAGATTGGCCAGACATCTCCCTAAGTCAGGATTTCAGAGAGCAGTCCCTCACTGGCTGCTCTATGGGAAAGGGTTACGGGCGACAGAGAACAGCTGTCGAGAAAATTGGCTGTTAGCACCTGGACAGAAAGATCAGGAGGTCGGAGGACTTAAGGCTGTTTGTGGGGTAGACAAGAATGCGTCATGTGGAAGGGTAGACAAGAATGTATCACAGGTGTTCAGGAGCTTGGCAGGGCAAAGGGGTGGATATCCATCATGGGGTTATGAATTCAGCATAGGCTGAAAACGGTTTGCAGGATACGTTAGGTTTAGGAGAATAGAAACTTAGTCTTGTGGTTCCTTAACAATCTGGCTCCTGTTTTGTGTCAGTGGGTCTAGGCAGATGGGCTAGCAGATCTTTCTGGTTGTGATGGTCAATTTGCTGTCGAGGAGCAATTTAAGGGAATAAGGGTATTGGGCTCATGTGTTCAGGGCCCATAGTCTGCCCTGGTGGGAAAGGCATGTTCGCAGGAGCTCAGAGGCAGCTGGTCTCACTATGTCCATAGTCAAGAAACCGGGAGAGACAAACACTGGTACTCAGCTCGCTTTCTTTTTCCTTTAAGTCTAGGACTCCAGCTCATGAGGTTGGCTGCCCACTTTCAGTATGAATCTTTCCTCCTCTCGTATGCATGCACACACCACATAAACATACAAGAGGCATATATCCACAGGGCATGGGGGTGCACAATTATAATTGAACCCTCAGGATGCTGAGGCAGGAGGATCTAGATTGAAGCCCATCTGTCCAGGATACATAGAAACATTTCTGAGTCCAGAAACAAAGAAGTGTAACTTTTCCCCCCCACTAAGGTTTCTCTGTGTAGTCCTGGCGGTCTTGGAACTGTAAACCAGGGCTGGCATTGAACTCAGAGATCTGTCTACCTCTGTCTTTGAATTAAAGGCATGCACCACCACCCGGCTGCATGCAACTTCTTTTAAAGTAGGGACTTAACTCAGGGTCTCCCACATGATACACGAATGCTCTACCAACTAACAATGTTCTCCAAACACATGACAAGCAAGCACTGTTTATGTCTTCAGTTTCTAAGTTACCTTCTTCTAACTCTCAAAATCCCACTTCAAAGAGTATGGGAGGGGGCTATTTCTCCACCCTTGACTTACTGTAAGGCATGTGGCCAAACTTGGGATCCTTGACTTTAAGATTGGTTCTTTATGTGCTGGGATCTCCAAGTCTCTAATTCTAAGTGAAGTTGAACAGGTTTTAGTGTTTACGGTGACATTCAGATCCCTTGTTAATTTTTCCACTGTTTTTTTTTTTTATCGTTTTCTTTGCATATTAAGAACAAAGGTTACCACCATCTTTATGGGTAGGGAGTGTCTTAGATATGGTGGGAGATGGGCAGATGGCAAGGTGAACATCTGTAGGCTTTGATCCATTTAGGCCACTAGCAAGAGTTTACTCTCTGAAAAAAGCTAACCTTCAGCAGAAGGGGAGAGCTATATACCCAGTAATATTTGTTGTGTTTTAAAAGGATAAGGAGAGGGGAGACTATGTTCTATGGAGGTTCGGGAAACAGCGGGCCCATGCTGAGACATCCTTTCCCCCTGAGAGACCAGCCATAGCATGGTATAGTATAGAATAGAGTTTATTCAGGGCATGGGGAGGGGAGTTACGAGGGTAGTAGGGAAGAGAAAGAGAGAAGTAGAGAAGAGTAGAGAAGAGGAGGAGAGGAGGAAAGCTCGGCCATGAACACATGGAGAGAAGGGGGGAGGGGAATGGGGAGAGAAGGGACAAAGGGGGAAGAAAGAACAAGAAGGAGTAAGGAAGCAAGAGAAAGAGAGTGAGGAGGGGGCAAGCAGCCCCTTTTATAGTGTCAGGCATACCTAGCTGTTGCCTGGTAACTGTGAGGTGGAGCATAGCTGGCTGTTGCCAGGTAACTGTGGGGGTGGAGCTTAGGCAGAATGCTAACAATATTCTTTTTTTTTTTTCCTTCAAAATGGAGAAATCAGCGTTGAAAGTGGAACTGTCTTGACACTGTGCAACATGGAGTGCTTCTGAGTGCAGGAAGCCACAGGCAAAGCAGAACCATAATAACAATGGCTGAAGAGGAATATGCCAATGGCCTCATGAACAGGACCCATTCCTGGAAGGGAATGTGGAAAATTGAAAACAGAAAAGGGGGAGAGGTCCGACCATCAGCAGAAGGTGAGAGGCCAAATCTTTTCAGTTCGCACTCCATTTAAGAGGACCTGACCTAAGTTTGAACTCAAGTAAACTAACCAGCTGGTACCTAGCATTAGTTTCCAAATTGTCCCCCCTCCCCCCAATAACACCCAAGCCTTGCTACAGTCTCTAGGCTAATCCCCAACAAGACCAGGGTCTCCAGGTTATTCCCCTCAACAAACCTGCACCCCAGTTTACAAGCCCATCCCTCTGCCTAAGGACCACCAATGCAGAGGGGGGCAGAATTGAAGTTTATGATTCCCAGCATCAGCCAATTATGTTAAAGGCCACAGTAGATGGCCAATTAGATGCTTGCACACCTACCCCCGTCCCCATTGTTGCTTACTATAAAGCCTTGCCCTGATAGATATTCCGGGGTGCTCACCACCAAAACTGTCCTATGTGACGGGCGAGGGGGCGGGGAGGAACTATCTCAAATAAAGTTACTGCTGTGATGCTGTGAATTGCATCAGATCGGCTCCTGTCTTTTTTGGGGGTCAGTGGGTTTCAACCCTCTGCTGGCACTACAAGGGCATCTGATTCCATTGCTGATGGTTGTGAGCCACCATGTGGTTGCTGGGAACTGAACTCAGGACCTCTGGAAGAGCAGTCAGTGCTCTTAACCGCTGAGCCATCTCTGCCCCCAAGAAACATTTCTAATGGTAAACAATAAACCAGTCAGGAGATGGAGAGGTGTGCAGGCAAGAGAAGAAAACTATGGGTGACTGGGTGTGGCTAAAACTATGCTGTCCTGGGCAACGCATCAAGCAGCAAAAGTTTCCTCACACCCGCAGCTTTCCGGTCTCAGCCACAGTAGAGCAGCTTCCTGCTATTTGTCCCGATTCTCCTCTGTTTTCTGTTACCATCCCTGAATGCCATTAGACTAAATAAACCTGGGAAACCCGTGTCAGACTCCCTCCTATGTGGAAACTTTGTATCTCCTTCCGCCTCGCTGCCATTACCTAACCCAGTTGCCCACTATCACCTGCATTATGATAGCCTGGGGCAAGGCAGTGTTTAACGGAGAAAACAGGCTGGTCTGGGCAAACGACTCCCGGAAGGAGAAAGTGCTGGCTCTCAGTCCCTGCAGCTGAGTTTAACTCCCCATTCCCCCCACCCCAAAACCTCTTCTACTAACCCCTACACTCCCTTCCTCTTTGGCAGGTACCGCTTTCCTCCGGTGTCTGCCTTCCACTTTTTGAAACAAACAGCTCTGTCTGCTGAGGTCAGATTGGTCTCTTTTCTGCTTCTTTAAGCAGCCTCAGAAATCTAATAAATTCCGCAGCTGGTAGTTTATAGAGAATAAAGGTTTATTTGGGTTGCTAAGTTTTTGGAGGTAGAAAAGGTCAAGCTCCATGGGGTGCGTTTGGTAATGCCTTTTTCTGCAGAGCCTTAAAGTGGAGCAAGCCGTGGCCCTGGTGAAAGGGACACAAACAAGAAACCAGGGCCAAACTGTTTCCTTCAAGAACCATTAACCCACCAATCAATGAATGAGTAATCTCCTGAGTTACCCTGAGGGTCTGGGAGAGGGCTCAACTGTTAGGAGCTCTTGCTGTTCTCACAGAGGACATTGGTTTCCAGCACCAGCATGGTGATTCACAAAAATCTATAGCTCCAGTTCCAGGGGACCTGACATCTTCTTCTGACCTCCAAAGGCACCAGGCACTCATGTGGTGTACAGTCAAAACACTTATCCACATAAAACAAGCAATAAATAGAAACGATTCTTTTAAAAGTCCCGCCTGGTCCCACCCCTTACTACCTCATCACCACACCAGTATTGTATTTCTTTTCTTTTTTTTTTTAAAGATTTATTCATTTATTATATATAAGTACACTGTAGCTGTCTTCAGATACATCAGAAGAGGGCATCAGATCTCTTTACAGATGGTTATGAGCCACCATGTGGTTGCTGGGAATTGAACTCAGGACCTCTGGAAGAGTAGTCGGGTGCTCTTAACCACTGAGCCATCTCTCCAGCCCCAGTATTGTATTTCAATGGGAATTTTATTGTCAGGGAACATAAAATCATAATACTCCCAATACTTTGATTCAGCTAGAGGTCAATTTGTGAGTGCGTGCGCTCATGTGTGTGTGTGTGTGTGTGTGTGTGTGTGTGTGTGTTTTCATGAGCATGGCTCATGTGTATATATGCCAGAGGGTCTTGTGACAGGAGCTGTTCACTTTGTGTTTTGAAACAGAGAGTCTCTCTCACTGGGATCTGGTGTTCACCGAGTCATCTAGGCTGGCTGACCAGTGAAGCCCAGGAATCTGCCGGTCTCTTTCTTTCTTTCTTTTTTAAAAAAAGATTTATTTATTATATATAAGTACACTGTAGCTGTCTTCAGACACACCAGAAAAGGGCATCAGATCTTATCACAGATGGTTGTGAGCTACCATGTGGTTGTTGGGATCAGGACTTCTAGAAGAACAGTCAGTGCTCTAAACCACTGAGCCATCTCTCCAGCCCTGTCTCTTCCTTTCTAATTCAATAATATAAGAAAATGTCAGGGTTGGGGATTTAGCTCAGCGGTAGAACGCTTGCCTAGCAAGCACAAGGCCCTGGGTTCGGTCCCCAGCTCCAAAAAAAAAAAAAGAAAATGTCACCATGGTCAAACTTTTGTGTGGGAGCTGGGGGCAAACTCAAGTCCTCACATTTGTGCAACACTTTACTGACTGAGCCATCTCCAGATAAGCATAACCGGTGGTTTTGCTCTGGTTTTTGTTTTTTGTTTTTTGTTTGTTTGTTTTTTGTTGTTGTTGTTGTTTTTTCTTTTTTGTTTTTTTTGTTGTTGTTTTTTTTTTGGTTTGAGTGCTGAAGACCAACCTCATACAGCCTTGACAAGTTCCCTATCTTAGAGTTCTATATCCTTACCTCCTACTTTTCATATTGTTTGCCTTTGAGCTGGTTTTACATCTGATAATTCTTTTTATATGGTATTAATTTAAATAACAGTAAGATAACTTTATAATAATTATAAAAAAATAAAAGTTTCCACTAGCATCCTCTGGAATTGCCCCATCATCCTGAGGGAGCCCAGTCTGTGTATGGGTGTTATGCTTTTGTTGCATGTCCTGAGGTGGGTTTATTTGGGACCAGAGTCAACAGGGGAACTTCCGGTTTGTTTGTTGCTTTGTCCTGGGCTCTGGTCCAGGTCAGCAAATGACTGCAGTCTTGGGCTAGTGACTAGTGAGGCCCTTATAAGCTCAGGCTCAGGAATCCAGGTGGTGAGGCTAATTTGCAAAAATGCAAAAGGGATGATGGACAGTTTGTTTTCTTAAAAAGTCCCTTACAGGCTGGAGAGGAAGCTCCTCAGGTAAAAGCAGGCCTGTTCCTCCAGAGGACCTGAGTTCTCTTTTTCTTTGTATGTGGTTTTTTGTTATTTGAATACACGGTCTCTCTGAGTTACCCTGGCTGACCTTGAAATCACTATATAGACTAGGCTGTCCTTGAGTTCACAATTATCCTCCTGCCTCTAAGACCAGAGTGCTGTTGCAAACGCTCACCTGTCAGGCAGATAATAGCTCTCCTTTAGGGGCAAGCACATACTGACACAAACATACATAAATAATAATAAAAAAATCTTTTTTTTCCTAAAAATAAGGACAGATGAGTATTGTGATACACATCTTTAATAGTACTCGAGAGGAAGAAGCAGGTGAATCTCTGTGAGTTCAAGGCCAGCCTGGTCTACATAGTGAATT
This sequence comes from Rattus norvegicus, assembly GCF_021556685.1. NCBI lineage: Eukaryota > Metazoa > Chordata > Mammalia > Rodentia > Muridae > Rattus > Rattus norvegicus. Next base: position 51,877,588 of record NC_141542.1, read on the forward strand.
CCAGGACCACCAGGGCTATACAGAAAGACTCTGCTTCAAACAAACAGACAAACAACACATGTGTCAGGGTGTGACTCAATGGTAAAGTGCTTGTCTTTCATATTTGAAGCTCTGGGTCCTTAGGCAGCACTGGAGTGTGGAGGTCGAGAGGAGGTCCTGTGACTGAAATTAAAGTATCGAGTGTGTGGTGCTTAATGCTGTCAACTTTGTGAGGACGACCTAAGGTCAGCTAGGAGATAAACCTCTGGGCAAGCCTGTGGGGGACATTTGGTCTGTCACAGTTGTTAATTGATTGGCATTGCAAGACAAGGAGAGGGAGGAGGAGAAGGAGGAGAAAGCAGAAGAGGAGGAGAGGAGGAGGAGGGGGAGGAAGAGGAAGATGAGGGGGAGGAGGAGGGGGAGGAAGAGGAAGATGAGGGGGAGGAGGGGGGGGAGGAGGAGGAGGCGGCTGTGGTGGCAGCGGTGGCAATGGTACTTCCGTTTAAAAAAAACACAAAAAGTGCTAATAGATTTTTTTCAAAAAGAGGGGTGTGTATTATTCCTCTTTACCCAAGGTGATATGAAGAGAGCCCCTGTCCAAGGAGCTGCTCTCATGGGAGGAACAGTGTGAGGAACACTGACACCCCAGGGTGGTCGGAGAGCTCAGTGAATGAGACTTTTTTGATCAGTTTGTTGTAGCGGTCCTGAATGTGAGAAGGAGAAATGTAGCCCAGGATGGTGTTTTCTTGACTCAAAAACAATTTTCAATTACTTTGCTTAGATTTGTTTCTTTAATAGACACATGCAAACATAAAATTCTATGTATTGATGCTGTGTTTCAATACCTGTGTGTATCGTATGATGTTAAATCAGGTTAAGTGTATTAATTTTCTCAGTTATTATTTCTAGATGGTGAGATTTTTCGAAATCTACGTTTTTGCATTTCTAGCTCATTATTGTCATCCAGTCATGCTACCCTGCAATTGCTCACCAGAATTTCTACCTAACTGACCTTAGTTCATAGACCACCTTACCAAAAATGGATTTAGAAATATATGAGAACCAATTAGCAGAGTGCTATCATTCTGGGAGCAGGGTTTATACCGGGCTGCTAAGGGGCTTCCTCGTTGTCAAACAGTCGAATGAAGACATTCTGAGCCTCCTAAACTTATTAGTGAAAGCTGCAAGCTCGACACATTTGGAACAACTGTAGGGTCTGCAGGAAAAATCTGACCCGCGGCTAGCTCCAAAGGAGAAAGTCTACTTTATCTGCCTGGAAGGCTCATCCCTGATAGAGACCTGCCAAGCCGCATGCCTGGGAAGATTTCACAACTGCTGTCTCCAGGTTGGGTGACCGAAATGGTAAACTGGGAGGTGATGGGACTAGAAAAAATGTCAACTAACACTTGGGGCAAGAAGATGGGCCTGCGGGATGGGCGGGTCCGCGGCTTACGGGAGGGGCGTGGCCCGTTCCCTCAAATCATTCAGTCAATCTTGTCTTGGCCTCTGCCCTACCCCGCCTGCTCCGCGCTGGTGTTACCTTCAGGCGCTCTCTGGGAAACCCTGAAGCCTTGTGCTTGCCCTCCACTTACTTGGGGTCCTTTATCAGTCTGTAAATTGCTCCTCTCACAGTCCCATAAAATAATTTATTTTGTATCAGTTCCGGGATGTTGCTAGATCTCAGCCCCCAAGAAGTCAATTCCTCGTCCAGTTGGAAGATGTATTTCCTTCTCTCTTCCATTCCAACCGTTTATTTCATCGCCCCGAGGCTGTTTTCATCTCCGCAAAACGCGTGCTCCCTTGACTTACCGTTTGGGGGCAGCACTGAGTTGTCCTGCTCTAGCTCAGTGCAGGTGGCGCCCGGCAGCCGGCCAAGTTCAGTACCCGCCTCTGTTCCAGGAGCCTTCCACGGTGATAGCTGTGAACACGAATGATTCTTGAAGCGAGTTCGTAGTGTGGATTCGTCCTCCAGTTTGCAGGTTAGGAAACTCAATCTTACTAAGCACATTACTCAGGATCACGCAGTTAGTGGCTCAGTCAACTGTAAAGAGGAATGGTGCACTTGGAGGCTGGGGACCACGGGTCACAGTGCATCCACAGTGCACAGCGTACTTTCCTCTCCAGCTATTGGGATGGTGTCCTAGCTTGGATTTATAGATCGATCGATCTATACTTGACACAGGTTAGAGATATCTGGCAAAAGGCAATTCAATTGGAAAAAAATGCCCCATCAGTTTGTCTGTATGCAACTCTGTACCGTGTTTTCTTGAGTGTGTGTGTGTGTGTGTGTGTGTGTGTGTGTGTGTGTGTGTGTGTGTGTGTGTGTGGTGTGTGTGTAGTGGAGCAGCCTACTGGGGTGGGTACCAACCCTGGGCAACTGGAAGTTGAGGGGATCTTTGTATAAACAAAAGTTCATTCAAGTTCAAGTGTGTGTGGGGGTGGGGTGGGGGCTAAAAACATTTGCATAGATGTTTTGCAAAGCAAGGCAGATAGCACAATGTTTACTCTAGGACAATGGCTTAGTTGTTAAGTTCTTGCCAAACAAGCTTGAGAGTCTTTGAGTTCTGATTCCCAACACCCACTAAGAAGCCAAAAGTGGGTGACACACACTTGTAATCTGCTAGAGTGGGGAGTGGAGCCAGGAGGTAACTCTGGAGCTCGCCGGCTAACAGTCACCAGGCAAAGTGAGAATCCCTTTGCAGGTTCTGAGACTTGTCCACCAAATAATTTAGAAAGCTCAAGAATGAATTTATTACAGTTTAAGAAAAAAACAGTACAGGGTATAGTATAGGAGAGGTGAAAATCCAAGCAGTCACCTAGAGCAGGTGAGAAACATGTCAAGCCTTTTCAGTTTGTTACAAAATAGAAATAGATTAAGAAAGAGAAGTCCAGGGCTGGAGAGATGGCTTAGTGGTTAAGAGCACTGTCTGCTCTTCTAGAGGTCCTGAGTTCAATCCCCAGCACCCACACAGGGGCTCATAACTATCTATAGTGTGATTTGATGCCCTTTTCTGGTGTGTAGGCGTACATGCGGGGCACTCATACGTGAATATATAAATCTTAAAGAAAGGAAAAGAAGCGCAAGCTAGGCATAGTGGTGCATGCCTGGCAGAGGCAGATGGATCTGAGTGAGTTCAAGGCCAGCCTGGTCTACAGAGCAAGTTCTAGGACAGCCAGAGCAGAACAAAGAAACCTTGTCTTAGGAAAAAAAAAGGAGAAGAAGCATTCTGAAAGTGGAAGTGGGCTACTGAGCCATGGTCAGAGCCCATAAAGCACCTGGCCATGCTGTGTGTATGGCCCTTTAAGTCCCTCTCATGATCTCACACTTGCTCTGTGTTAGATAATATCAAATCAAGGGTTCCAGGCTTCCTGTGTGACCTGGTTCTTTCCTGTGTTAATCTTCATTCTGCTTCTTAAGTTCCTGCTCTTCTATCACACCCTCATCAAATTAGTGATGACCAGGTTCAGTGAGGGACCATACCACAGAGACACAGAAACACACACACACACACACACACACACACACACACACACACACACACACACTACACCATTCTAGTATAGTTCACAGTTTAAAGATTTTTAAAGATTTTCCCTTCTGAGATATAAAACTGCAATTTTCTAGGATGTCATCAAAAATTCCATTTCCGGGGCTGGGGATTTAGCTCAGTGGTAGAGCGCTTACCTAGGAAGCGCAAGGCCCTGGGTTCGGTCCCCAGCTCCGAAAAAAAGAACCAAAAAAAAAAATTCCATTTCCAGGGAAAAGACATGTACTAACCCCCCATGCGTCACCCTACTGGTTTCTGATTTCATTTTGTCAGGTTATAATCCTATCCAAGGCACTTTTGAGCTGTCCAATAATCTCACTTATCAAAAGAGAAAGAAAGGGAATGAAAGAGATTCTTACATCATTTTCATTTTTCTAATTTTTATTTTTTAATCTTTTTTATTGGATATTTTATGTATTTACATTTCAAATGTTATCATCTTTCCCCCCTCCTTCTCCCTCCCCCTGTTTCTATGAAGATGCTCCCACTCCCACCCACCCACTGCCACCCAAATGCCCTGGCATTCCCCTACACCGAGCCTTCATGGGACCAAGGGCTTCTTCATCTATTGATGCCCGACAAGGGCCATCCTCTGCTACATATGCAGCTGGAGCCATGAGTCCATCCATGTACTCATTGGTTGGTGTTTAAGTCCCTGGGAGCTCTGGGGGGTTTGGTTGGTTAATATTGTTTTTCTTCTTATGGGGTTGCAAACCCCTTCAGCTACTTCAGTCCTTTCTCTAACTCTTCCATTTGGGACCCATGCTCAGTTTAATGATTAGCTGAAACCATCCTCATCTGTATAAGTAGGGCTCTGGCAGAGCCTCTCAGGAGACATCCATATCAGGCTCCTTGGCACTTCTTGGCATCAGCAATAGTGACTGGCTTTGGTGGCTGCATATGGGATGGATGCCCCAGGTGGGGCAGCCTCTAGATGACCTATTTTAATTTCCTGCTCCACTCTTTGTCTCTGTATTTCCTTCCATGAGTATTTTGTTCTCTCTTCTAAGAAGGACAGAAGCATCCACATTTTGGCCTTCCTTCTTCTTGAGCTTCATATGGTCTGTGAATTGTTTCTTGGGTATTTCGAACTTTTGGGCTAATATCCACTTATTATTGGGGACTAGACAAGGCTGTCTACTCTCTCCCTACCTATTCAGTATAGTACTTAAAGACCTAGCCAGAGCAATTAGACAATAAAAAGAGGTCAAAGGGATACAAATTGGAAAGGAAGAAGTCAAAATATCATATCATATCACTATTTGCAGGTGATATGATAGTATACTTAAGTGACCCCAAAAATTTCGCCAGAGAATTCCTAACCCTGATAAACAACTTTTGCAAAGTGGCTGGATATAAAATTAACTCAAATAAATCAGTAACCTTTCTCTATGCAAAGGATAAATAGGCTGAGCAAGAAATTAGGGAAATGACACCTTTCACAATAGTCACAAATAATATAAAATACCTCGGTGTGACTCTAACCAAGTAAGTGAAAGATCTGTATGGCAAGAACTTCAAGTCTCTGAAAAAAGAACTCGAAGAAGATCTCAGAAGATGGAAAGGCCTCCCGTGCTCATGGATTGGCAGGATTAATATAGTAAAAATGGCCATTTTGCCAAAAGCAATCTACAGATTCAATGTAATTGACATCAAAATTCCAACCCAATTCTTCCTAAAGTTAGAAAGAGCAATTTACAAATTCATTTGGAATAACAAAAAACCCAGGATAGTGAAAACTATTCTCAACAATAAAAGAACTTCTGGGAGAATCACCATCCCTAACCTCAAGCTGTATTAGAGCAATAGTGATAAAAACTGTATGGTATTGGTACAGAGACAGGCAGGTAGATCAGTGGAATAGAATTGAAGACCCAAAAATGAGCCCACACACCTATGGTCACTTGATCTTTGACAAAGGAGCTAAAACCATCCAATGGAAAAAAGGCAGTATTTTCAATGAATGGTGCTGGTTCAACTGCAGGTCAGCATGTAGAAGAATGCAAATCGATCCATTCTCACAGTCTTTTAAAATGCAATTCCAGAGTCATCCAGATGGCTTATAAGGCTGATTATACATATGGCTTAATTAGTTGTAGGTCTTCCTCCAGAAGCTCAGACCCACACCTGAGAGTATGCCTTACTTCCTTTCTCTGAGGATCTCCTCTTAGCCTAATCTTCGTGCTTAAAGTCTGTGTTAAAATATTGGTAATGAAATATCCAACTGTATCCTGGGCAGTGGTGGCTCACGCCTTTAATCCCATCACTTGGGAGGCAGAGGCAGGCAATTCTCTGTGAGTTCCAGGTGACCTGGTCTATACAGTGAGTACCAGGACAGCCAAGAGTACCAGAGAAAACCTGTCTATAAATAAATAAATAAATAAATAAATAAATAAATAAATAAATAATCCAACTTGTGTTGAAGCCATGATTCTGACTTGGCCTGACTTGAGGTTCTAAAAGATTAGAGGACTTCTTCAGGTTGCCAAGGATGACACAGAGAGCTGTGCCTCTGTCCCCTCACTGCTGACAATACAAATCAGGACCCACGCAGACAAAGCGAAGGCAGAGAGAGATGTCAGGCTTTACTCTGATGTTAGCCACACCTGTGTGGAAGATTCTTCAGACTAGGACTTTGGGGGATCTTGGGGGATACTCAGCCCCCCCCCTCTTTTAAAGGTTTATTTTATTTATAGGAGTAAACCGTAGCTGTCTTCTGACACACCAGAAGAGGGCATCCCATTACAGATGGTTGTGAGCCACCATGTGGTTGCTGGGAATTGAACTCAGAACCTCTGGAAGAGCAGTCAATGCTCTTAACCGCTGAGCCATCTCTCCAACCCTAAAAGCCTACTTTAAATAAAAGTCAAGCATAGAGAAATCGCATGAGGAGATGGCTCCCTGCTTGCTTGCTTCGAGACAACCTAGGGTCTTTACCAGTCACAGCAGACTGAGACCCGGAGGCAGACTTTCTCAGGCCGAGAATCCTGGCGTTCTGCCAGGTAAGCTGCAAACCTGAGGAAGCCGCCTTCACACCTCTTCTCAAGAGAAAGTAACTTTGTTTTTAATTATAAGAAGCAACACATCTGGGTTTGGTGGCTGTATGTATATGGGCTGGATCCCCAGTTGGGGCAGGCTCTGAATGGCCATTCCTTCAGTCTCTGCTCCAAACTTTATCTCCATATCTCATCCTATAAGTATTCTTGTTCCCCCTTCTAAGAAGGACTGAAGCAGCCTCACTTTGGTCATCCTTCTTCTTGAGCTTCATGTGGTCTGTGAATTGTATCCTGGGTAATTTGAGCTTTTGGCCTAATATCCACTTGCCAGTGAGTGGAAGTTCTTATCGGTCAGACAATATAGTAGTTTGGTACTCTGTTGCTGGGATTAAAATCACCATCAAAAAAACAACCTGGAGAGGAGAGGGTGTATTTGCCTTCTGGGTCCTGATCGCAATCCAGCACCGGAAGAAAATCTGGACAGGAAGTGAAGCCAGAGCACAGGTGGGAACCAGGGAGGAATGCTGTTTGCTGGCTTGCTTCCAGGATCTCCCAGGACAACCTGCCCAGGGCTGGCACTGCTGTCAGAGGGCTGAGTCCTGCCACATCTATCAACCATCGAGAAAATGCCATGCAAACACTCGTACAGGCCAATCTGATAGAGGCATGTTGTCTTTTTTCCTCAAATGAGTTTCTCTCTTCCCATCTGATTCTACTGGGCAAAACCCAGCCCAGTCACCCTTAGAGACTCAACACCCACGACATAGCTTTTGCTTGGAACTTCAGCTTACAATGCCTCCCCACTATCCTTCCCATTATATGTAGTAAATGCACTGGCTTAGTAGTTTTAGTTTTGTGACAGTGGAGTTCACGCGACCTCTTCTACCATGGGGCATGCCATTTAGGGAAACCCGAAGCCAGGTTCATGGGTCATATTAATTAATGTTTGCTCCTGAAGAAACTCCTCATCCTGTGTGGCAAGAGCTAAGTTACTGTGGGGACCTATAAAATGCTTTCGGGTAAAAATGCAATTTCTCAGCGTCTATTCTAGAAACCCTTCAAGAGGGTGAGCGCTTCTCACAGGCAGGTCTCCAACAGAGCCAAGGGCACGGGGCACGCTCAGGGCATTGTCTTCCCTTGGCCAAAGCAGAGGAGGAAATATTTTATATATGGATGCTGCAAAGCCGGATGAAACACAATGACCAGGAAGTGCTCAACGCATCTGAGGCTACGAAAACTACATAGAAAGAACACACCCTGTTCCAATTTGCCTCGTTTCTCCTGGCAGGGAACTTACAGAAGTACCCACATGCAAATCTGTGCAACTTCCTGCTTAAAGTGGGGGTTGGGGAGTTGGGGGGGGGAGATAAAAAAGAAGACTGGCTAAGAATCTCAAGGCAGGTTGGGGATTTAGCTCAGTGGTTAGAGCGCTTGCCTAGGAAGCGCAAGGCCCCGGGTTCGGTCCCCAGCTCCGGAAAAAAAAAAAAAAAAAAAAAAAAAAAAAAAAAAAAAAAAAAAAAAAAAGAATCTCAAGGCAGAGCTGTAAATCTCAGAGAATGCTTTCCCCGGGCCTTGAACGCTAGTGAGTTTGCCCTATAAGACATAAAACCGATTCTAGTCCAGTACCTTTCGTGTATATTATATTCTTCATTGTCCAATCTACCTTTTGCCCATGAACGTAAATTATCCAGATCCAGTCCCAGCGGGAATTCTGGGAACGTTCAGTCTCTAGAACTGTGCTCTTGGGCAGTGTTTGCTGGTTATTGGTGGGGACTCTCACCCACAGCCCTTCAAAGGAGGCAGTTAACGACTCTGTGGACTTTGGGCTAAGGAGGTGGTGATACACGGGCCTGGGCGATGTGGCTGGAAATGGAGAAACCCTGGGATGTGGTGAATGCTTTTGCCCCCAAGGAGGTGCGTATGTCCATGGAGGCCAGAGAGAGGAGCCTAAGGAGAAGCTGGTTCCAGTGTGGACTGCCTCCCACGGACCTAGGTTTTTAAGCACCCTTGCTCAGCTCGCGCGAGATCAGGGTGGGCCAGAGGGGTTCCCTAGAGGCAGTTTGCCAGCGTCAGCGGTTGTCTTCACGTGCTTTCGGTCCTGTCTAGGATTCAGACGCAGGGCAGCCAGATGCGATGTGGGGCTCTAGGGCCCAGCAATCAGGTCCGGATAGGGGCAGGACCTGCCTGCTGGCTGTTCTCTTACTCTCTTTCAGCCTCTTCCAGCTACATGCGCAGGACTACAAGCCCTCACAAACACCTCCACCCACATCGGACGCCTTGCTCAAACCAATGGGCCGTGTCCAGAAGGAAAGTAAGTGCTCTGAAGAGAAGGAAGGTTTCTGTGGACATGTCCCCTCCCTGTCTCTTGGAACATAGGCCGTTGGGAGGGTGTGCATGCCTTTACAATGAAGGTGAGGCTTTGGAAGCGGGAGTCGGGGGGCTTATACAGGATACTCATATCTTCTGCTGTCTCTTTCCCTTCGATCCCTAGACCCTCCACTTGGGATCAAGGTTGTGCACTGAGGGCTGAACCATGCTCTTTATTGGGTTGAGATGGGAGGGCACGCCCAGGCAAAAGACCATGGCCTGGAACAATACTGTTCTCTGTCAGCCTTGGCTTCAACATCTTCAGAGCTGTGCTCCCTAAGTTAACAAGGTCTGAGGAGAGCTTAGCACAATCCTCCTCCTTGCCCCACCTCTGTTCTGTGAGCCTTGCTGAGAGGGAGCCTTGGTCTGATCCAACCCCCACCCCCACCCCATCATTCGGGGTGCTCATTGTCACATGACTCCTGACCTTGGGTACACAAACCTGACGACAGAGAGGGGAGGCCACTGTGTCCCCTGGGTCCTGCTGATGCTGACAGTTAGAGCATCAAGCGCATGCATCCTGAATGCAGGTGCCTTGTGGCTGGGATTGTCTCCACAGTCTGTGGCAAGACCAAATTCCAAGGGAAGATCTATGGCGGTTCTATTGCAAAGGCTGAGCGGTGGCCATGGCAGGCCAGTCTGATCTTTCGTGGTAGACACATCTGTGGAGCGGTTCTCATCGACAAAAACTGGGTAGCCAGTGCTGCCCACTGCTTCAAAAGGTGCGTGTTCCCTCCCTGGCCCCTTCTGCTGGGAGACAGTCCCTAGGACAGAAGGAGAGGCCTGAAGGATAGACAGCAGCCATGCCGGTGTAGGCTGCTGCCCCGACCTTGAGTATCCTCCGTCACCTGGCTTGTTAAGCTTCAAACATCAAACAGAGGGACAAGAGGAGAGACCCAGAGGTGGGAGACCTAATTTTCCTTTTAGGTCTTCCTAGAAGTTCTGACAAACTATTCTTACGCAGCCCTGAGGGGGATCTGGTCAGGGCTGGCAGTGAGCAACCTTTCTGTCTCCAAGGTGATGAAGCAGTGCATTTGGATGTACTTCTGATTAAAAAAAAAAAAATCAGGAAGAAAATCCTCAGCTCCTTGGATACTAGGGCTGCAGAAGTGATTGGAAGCCTTCAAAGGCCCAGATCCTCAGGCTGTTGGAGGTCAGCCTGCACTTGTAGAGAAGGAGCGCCCTAGTATCAGGAGGGGAGGACTGTGTTGGTCTGTGTGCCTGTAGGGTGGGCAGGCAATCAGGGTGACAGTGCCAACTCCGACTTAGGGGTGCCGCCCCTCGATAGGTCTCTCAAACCATCTGACTACCGGATCCTGCTGGGGTACAACGAGCTGAGTAATCCTTCCAACTACAGCCGGCAGATGACACTGAGTAAGGTCATCGTGCACGAGGACTACAACAAGCTCCACAGTCAGGAGAAAGACATTGTCCTGATTCAGCTGCACCTGCCCGTGCGCTACAGTTCCCACATTTTCCCAGTCTGTGTCCCCGACCAAACCACCAAGGAGCCTTCTGATGAGTCCTGCTGGATAAGTGGCTGGGGAATGGTGACAGATGACAGTGAGTACGCAGGAGGGGGAGGGGTACCCAGGACAGGGCAGGAGCAAGAGCCTTGGAGACCTTTCCAGTGGTTGAGGAACCCTAGTTTCTCATTCAAAAGCAACCCCCCCACCCCATTTCTTTTTCTTTTCTTTTCTTTTTTTAAAGATTTATTTATTATTTTATGTATATGAGTACACTGTAGTTCTCTTCAGACACACCAGAAGAGGGCATCAGATCCCATTACAGATGGTTGTGAGCCACCATGTGGTTGCTGGGAATTGAACTCAGGACCTCTGGAAGAGCAGTCAGTGCTCTTATCCGATGAGCCATCTCGCCAGCCCCTCTTTTCTTTTTTTAAAGATTTTATTTATTATTATGTATAAGTACACTGTAGCTGTCTTTAGACACACCAGAGGAGGGCATCAGATCTCATTACAAATGGTTGTGAACCACCATGTGGTTGCTGGGACTTGAACTCAGGACCTCTGGAAGAGCATTTGGTGCTCTCAACCACTGAGCCATCTCTCCAGCCCCGGTTTCTTTTTCTTTTAAGATTTATTTATATATATGAGCACACTGCAGCTGTCTTCAGACTCACCAGAAGAGGGCATCGGATCTCATTACATATGGTTGTGAGCCACCATGTGGTTGCTGGGAATTGAACTTAGGTCCTCTGGAAGAGCAGTCAGTGCTCTTAACCGCTGAGCCATCTCTCCAGCCCCCCAACCTCCCTCTTTCAGATTAGAAATGTAGGCTGTCTGACTCCAAAGCTCTAGGTGCAGTTGACCTCTGACCACTACAAGGCTCTCCCCTGGTCAGGAAAGACACTGCCAGGTATGAGAGTGACCTTCTCTCCCTGGCATGGGGACAGGTTGGGGTGTTCAACTGGGGAACATTCACCCCTCTGAACATCACAGGCAAGGATGTTCAGCTGGTTCTACCAGCTCTTACAAGTGGTCCTGAATACACACGGTTCTGAATCTATGGATCCCGGTCACCTGGGTGCCAAAAACCTTAGTGTTGGGGAGTGACACTCCCCTTGTTCTTATTCTCTGAGCAATACAGGATTGTGACCATCTCTGTCACACTTGCTTCATGTCAGATATTCTGTCATCCAGACACAATGTCAAGTGTACAGGAAGATACGCACAGGTTCTCCGCGCACACCATGCAGAGGGAATCCAGTGTCTGTGGACTTTGGTACCGTGGGTCACAGGAAGAGACTGCTGACAGCAAGGGACAAGCCTACACATTTAGATTGACAGCACAGAATTCCCGGGCAAGGATTTCCACAGGAGGCTAAATGCTTTCCATCTAAGACAAAATAAGGGCAAGCTAAATTAAAGAGAATGTAAATTTGAACATGGAACTTAGGGCCACACACAGTCTGGCCAAGCAACAAGGAGACTTGGAGGTGGGAGATTCTCTGAGGTTGGGGCTAGGGCCCCCCTCTCTCTCCCTAGCCTCTGGGTGTCATCCTCACAGGCTAGTCACTAGAACAGTGGGTCAGAGCAGACAGGGTCTCCAGGTCAGGCCAGGGGATGAGAATAGAATCACAGGGAAGGCATGGCCTGGGGCAGCTCTCACAGCAGAGAAGCTGGCCTCCCTAAGACTCTGAACCTTGAGCCACCCTCTCTCATGACCTCTCCTGACCACAGTTGCTGTGCTTGGGGACAGGCATGGGTTTGCTACCTACAGGCTACCAAGCCCTAGGTACCCTTGAGGGATGCGTGCCATGGCCCCTGAGTGCAGTGAGCCATGCTGCTGTCCCTCTGCTCCTGTGGCACAACCCCAGGCCAGATCTGTGAGAGCAGCTGGAAACAGAACCCCTGTCTCCATCCCCAGCTGCTCCTTCAGATAGACTGGTCCTCTTGCCATTCTCCTGAGCGTTTCTGGCCTGTGTCCTAGGCCACTGCTACACTCAGGCTCCAGTGTCCCTGCCTCCAGCTGGGGACCCCCCCCCCAGACCAACCAGAGCAGTTTGAAAGTGGAGCCCCTTCCTTCCTTGGCTTGTGTGTCCTCAGGGTGTATGTAGTCTGGGTCCCCTTGCCTGGTGAGGAGGCTCTGCCTGGGACCCCACTGTGGTTGTCCCTAGTGTTCCTCAGCCTGCACCCCGGGACCTTTGCAGTTGTGGTGACTTTCTGCCTGGTCCCGCCTTCCACAGAGCCTCATGCTTGCACTTGCAGCCATATCCCCTGGTCACTGAGTGCCTGCTGTGAGTCCCTCCCTGCTGCTGTGGCCTAGAGTGGCTGCCTCCCCTCCCCACTGGTGATCACCCCGGAAGGGGAGGTGGGGGGGTCTTCCCTCAGCTCTGTCTCACAAGCGAACCCCCTCCCACAGAGTTTCTGCAAGCACCTTTCCCTCTGCTCGACTCGGAGGTCTTCCTTATGAATGACCAGGAATGCGAGGCCTTTTTCCAGACACCGCAAATCAGCATCACTGAGTATGATGCTATAAAAGATGACATGATATGTGCCGGGGACATCACCAATCAGAAATCCACCTGCCGAGTACGTGAGAACGGCTCAGACACACCTCAGTGTTCTCTCTAGTTAGTCCTGGCCAGCAGGCTGCCCGTGTGTCCTCAGAGCCCTCCCCTCCCATGGGGACAGATAGCAGATATTCAGTTCCACATGTTACCTTCTACGTGCTAAAACTCCATGACCTTCCCAGGTAGGCACTGTCCAAGATCCCTTTGCAGGATCCGTTTTATTATAGCTCTATGATTCTGTCCTGAAGAAGCTGACCTGAGGGACTGTCTATGTTTTTATTTTATTTCACTTTTTAAAAAACAGCCTAGGCTTGAGGAGTGGTGATGGAGAGATGGCTTAGTGGTTAAGAGCACTGAGTGTTCTCCCAGAGGTCCTGAGTTCAATTCCCAGCAACCACATGGTGGCTCACAACCATCTGTAATGGGATCTGATGCCCTTTACATCAAGGTGTGCTTGAAGACAGCTACAGTGTACTCACATAATAATAAAAAAAGCTAGATGGACCCAAAGGGACTAGTCAATATAGCTGTAGAGATCCCTGGTCCCCAGTGAGCCCTGTCTAACCGGGCAATGTGTGCTCCTTTCTTCCTGGACCTATTAGCTGTCTTCTCTCTCTTCAGGGAGACTCTGGGGGTCCCCTCGTCTGCTTACTGGATAGCTACTGGTACTTGGTAGGGCTGGCCAGCTGGAGTGGAGCATGTCTAGAACCGATACACAGCCCCAGCATCTTCACCAGGGTCTCTCACTTTTCTGACTGGATCGAGAAGAAAAAGGCAGACACGCCTGACGTTGACCCCTCCCTCGCACCCCTTGAGGAAACGGCACCATCCCTGATAGGCTGGAGGAATTACAGTGCAGGCACTACCCTCGAACCCAGGATCTGCACAACCCTGCTGTCTTCTCAGGTCCTCCTCCTGCAATCCATTTGGCTCAGGATTCTGTGATTTGCCCGCAGAGCCTTGCTGGCCATCATGTCTGCCAGCCATCATGTCTGCTGGCCCAGTAACCGAGAGTCACTTTGTATGAGTGAGTCCATCTTGTGGGCTCACCTGTCCCGTCTGAGGCCACGTGGGTTCCAGGCCTGACAGAATAAAGCAACTAAAGACACTTGTGGAGTTCTTCTCTTTTGTCCCCATCAGTACACCCCAAGTCCCGCGTCCCATCATGCTTCTGTTCTTCAGGATCAGAAAGCCACTTCCTCCTTGGGCAGGGACTGTGGAGGGAGCTGGTCTACCAATGTAGGAGCCAACTCTCTCTGAGCTGGCTTCCAAAGTCTACGAATCACTTCTGCCCCCTAAGGCTGTGTGTCCTTTCAGGAGAATGAGCCACTGTATGGGTCAAGCCCCATGTAGCTGCAGCAGCCTGTGCTCCCAGAGCAAGCCCCAGCTTTGGCGTGAGGGGCAGCTGTCAAGCCCAAGGTCATAGTTAAGCTTCTAGGGAGTTTGAGAGTGAAGTGTGAGGGTCCCTGAAGTCTGACATCTCAGTAGCAATCACCAAAGCTCTTTTGCAGGGGTCAGCTGTCACCCTACTGTTATTACCTCTTTATATGCCAAAGCTTACCACTTGTCTGATAAGCCCACAGTCCTTGTGGACTTGCTTCAGCCTGCATTGGCTGGGGCTTGGCAGACCTGGGAATGACTGGCTTAGCACTGGGCTGCCCTGCAAGCTTATCTGCGTCACTACACCAGATTCTGTCTGTGTGGGAGCTCACTAGGGATCCACATCAGTCTCCACTCTTCAACGTTAACTGTAGATACAGAGAGCACTGGACTCTTGGCAGAGCCATGGTGCCCTGAGAGAAATCCAGGTGCTTCGGGCAATCCTTTCCAACCTTATTTGAACATCCCAGGCTACCTGTTATAGTAACTTAGATCTTTAATAAGCAATTCATTTAAAGTTGGTTAAGAAAAAGTTGGGATGGAGAGAGGGCTCAGCAATTAAGAGCCCTGCCTGCTCCTCCAGAGGACCCGGTTCAATTCCCACATGGCAGCTCACAACTGTCTGCAATTGAAGCTCTGACACTTTCACCTAGTCATACACGCAGTCAAAACATCAGCGCATGTAAAATAAAATTAAAAAAAGAAAACATGGGCTGGAGAGATGATGGCTCAGTGGTTAAGAGCACTGTCTGCTCTTCTAGAGGTCCAGAGTTCAATTCTCAGCAACTACATGGTGGCACACAACCATCTGTAATGGGATCCGATGCCCTCTTCTGGTGTGTCTGAAGACAGCTACAGTGTACTCATATAAGTAAAAGTTAAAAAAATTAAAAAATTATAATGAAACAATTGTTAGATATCTAATATACTATATTTTTCCACAATGTAGATGCAGCTTCCTGGTGGTTTATTAAAAATTATATCACTAAATTTTTTCTAAATTTTGTAATAATAATGTTAACATTAAAGTATGTTTTTAAATGAGAGTCAAAAGGAAGAAAGCTGCTCAAGGAGAACTATCAGACATAGAGAAGACAAGGAAGGAAGGTCAAAGAAAGAAGTGAGCTATTTTAAAATTTTCTTCAGTTTCAATATAGTTCTGAGAGAATTTTTGATTTTAACATCTAATCTAACCCACATGTATTTCTGAAGAACTTATTTTTTTTCTTTTTTAAGATTTATTCATTTTTATATATAAGTACACTGTAGCTGTCTCCAGATACACCAGAAGAGGGCATCGGATCTCTTTACAGATGGTTGTGAGCCACCATGTGGTTGCTGGGAATTGAACTCAGGACCTTTAGAAGAGCAGTCGGTGCTCTTAACCACTAGCCATCTCTCCAGCCCCCGAAGAACTCATTTTTTATTATGAATGATCTATTTATAATTTTTTTGTTTTTATTTTTTAAAGTTTAGGTTATTTACTTTTTTAAAAATTGAATAAACCTTACTGATTCTTTGTGGATTTCACATCATGCACCCCTGTCCCACTCATCTCCCCATGCCCTCATATCTGTGCTCTGCTCCTGCAACCTCCTCCTCCCAAAGAAAACAAAATCTCGGGCTCGAGAGATGGCTCAGCGGTTAAGAGCCCCAACTGCTCTTCCAGAGGTCCTGAGTTCAAATCCCAGCAACCACATGGTGGCTCACAACCATCTGAAATGAGATCTGATGCCCTCTTCTGGGGTGTCTGAAAACAGCTACAGTGTACTTATATAGAATCATTAAATCTTTAAAAAAGAAAGAAAGAAAGAAAGTAAGTAAGAAAGGAAGCAAAATCTCACTGTGGAAGCTGCAGTGTGTCACGGCCTGTCACACAGTAAACCCTTTTAGGTACAGCTTGATTTACAAATCCTCATTGCAATGAATCAATGGTCTGGTTTGAAGCCTGCAGTTTCTTTCACACTATCAGTACTAGATTTTCCCGGGCTTCCTCTCTGACATCCTGTTGCCCTGTGCCATGGAGATCTCACAGCTTTGGGTCTGCAGGACCGGCTTCTTCACAGGTGCCTGCAGTTCACAGATGGGGCAGATGTTGGGGTGGGTCAATTCAGAACCCCTGTGGAAGCTGAGTTGGTCAGCATGCCAGTTTTTCTGAGCCGGCACCACCAGGACCAACCCTCCTGCTTTTGCCCAGGTCAGGGGCCAGGCCAGCTCTACCACTCTGATGCCCTCCGTGCTGGCTCACCCTTGCTCCTGCCACCAGGGCCAGCCTGTACTGTGCTGTCCAGGTTCTGCTCTCAGGAGTACTGCAGCCAGCGAGGGGAGGAGCCAGTTCTTCTGAGTGTGGTGGCCTGGAGAGGGGCAGGACCAGCTAGCTCATCACAGTGCTTAGACATCAATGCGGCCTCAGGCAGAAGTCCAGACCATGATCTTGGGTGGTAACACAGACCTCAAACATCGACGCAGATCCTGGTTGTGACAGGATCAAAAACCCGGACACAGCCCTCAATTGTATCATAGGCAAGGATGTCACCATGGTCTCAGATGGCAGTCCAGGCCACTGACATCCATATGGCCTTTGGTGGTAACTTGGGCCACAGACATCATCACAGATCCTAGCTGCAGCAGGACCACGGACCCAGTCATGGTCCTCAGCAGTGGCAGACCAGGCTGGGACTTCACCATGGCCTCTAGCGGCAGGACAGTCCCCTGTAGCAGCATCCTGAGACATCCACAAGCTCTCGGGTGGCAGCTCAGAAGTCACTGTGGCCCCAGCTGGGCAGGTGGCTCATATCCTCACATCTCTGTTCCTCCTCTCTCCCCAGTGCACGCATCTCTTGGCTCCACATTCTCTTCCAGCTCTCCTTACTCCTCTCTCCCTCAAGCATTCCCCCGTCGTAGCAACGCTGGGCGCTTGAGTGTCTCTCCTCCTCCTGTACTTATCTTTTTTTTTTTTTTAAACAGATTTTATGTTTTAGTTGGAATGAACTTCCTGTTTGTGACTTAAATTTTTTTCCTTGCCTGTTGAGTTTACCAAGTGTACAAGATAAACCAGTTTTGAGGTAGTCAATGTTTCTACCCCTTGCAAGTTAGTGATTATCACACACGAAAAACACCAGATGGTGACTTATCTCCAAAATTTCCTTTTCAGAAACTTGTTCCTCATGTAAAAATATTTACATTTATATGTATATACACACAGAGAGACACAGACACAGAGACACACATACACACAGACACAGACACATACATACACAGACACACAGATACACACGCAGATAGACACACAGACATATACACAGACACACATACATACACAGAGACACACATACACACAGACACAGACACATACATACACAGACACACACAGATACACACGCAGAGAGACACATAGACATATACACAGACACACATACATACACAGACACACACAGACACACACGCAGAGAGACACACAGACATATACACATACACAGACACATACACACAGAAACACATACAAATACACACAGACACATACACACACAGACACATACACACATACAGACACATATACATACATACATACACACACACACACACACACACACAGAGTTCTCTTTTCTCCCGAAAGTTTGTCTGTCTATGCTAGCTGGGGAATGTGTGTTTTGGATTGGTTTTATGTGTTGCTTTGGGGACTGACTTGCTTTATCCCTGAGATAGTCTCCTCCCATTGGATCTTGGGAGTTATTCTTCATGTTTACACAAGGGTGATAGTGGCCAACACACTGGGTGACCAGTCCCTCAGACATGTCTTCTTGCATGAGCTCAGGAAGTTCCTTCTGATCCAGGGAGGAGTGTGCTTGTTGGGTGTCCCTATGAGGCCACTGTATGCCATGGGGTACTCCCCTGACACCTGCACATTTTTGGGTGGGAGGCAAGGAGTGCCTCTTGCCTTTGGGTCTTTCTCATTAGGTGCTCATTAAATTCCTAAGCTAGGGCTGGAGAGATGGCTCAGCGGTTAAGAGCACTGAATGCTCTTCCAGAGGTCCTGAGTTCAATTCCCAGAAACCACATGGTGGCTCACAACCATGTGTAATGGGATCCGATGCCCTCTTCTGGTGTGTCTGAAGACAGCGACAGTGTACTCATATATATGAAATAAATTATAAAATAAAAAAATTCCTAAGCTAAAGAAAAGCACAGGATTTTGCATTTGAGGGGGAATGTCAGGTGATAAAAGCCAAATCATTTCAAAACCAAAGAACCAAGGCAAACAAAACAGTGTCCCTTTCCAAACGCACACATATACATGCGTCTTAGTTTGGATTTTATCGATTAAAGAGACACTACGACCTCTTAAAGAGGAAAACATTTAATTGCATCTGGCTTATAATTTCAGAGGTTCAGTCCATTATCATCGTGGCAGGAAGCATGGCAGTGTGCAGGCAGCCATGGTGCTGGAGAAGCAGTGAGTTCTACATCTGGATCACATAGGTAGCAGAAGAAGGCTGTCTTCCATAGGCAGCCAGCCAGCAGGAGGAGTTTGGGTGGAACTCCCTGGGTGAAACTTGAGCAAAAGACCTCAAAGCCCACACCCACAGTGACACACTCCCTCCAACAAGGCCACACCTCCTGAGAGTGTCACTCTCCATGAGCAAAGCATTCAAACACACAAGTTTATGGAGGCCAAACCTATTCAAACTACCAGGACACACATACACACAAGCATACATACATATACACACAAACATGCATGTATACACACCTACATAAACATATAAGAGACCCAGTTGATCCTTTAAGGAGAGAAATCTACTCAGAATCTGTCAATTTACAAATTAGTTTCATCTAAAAACAATCTTAAAACATACCCACGACGTTTAACAAATGTTAGACCACCCAATCATCCAGGTTACAGAATTAACCACCTCAGGAGTTTTGTGGAAAACATGTTCAGCAGTGACTCTGGGACCCCTTTCCTCCCCGCTGAGAGCCCTGGCCTCGGGTCATAGCAGTGTGATAAACTTTCTTCTCTGCCTTTTGGGAGGCTCCAAGTCTGAAGGAAGGCAGGCCTGACACAGAGAGGAAGAGGAGACACACTTCAGTCAGTTGGCCAGGGGTCAGCCAAGTAGCCTTGAACAGTGAATGTGGCCTCATAGGACTCCCAGACAGGGACAAAACACATACAGAGCTCCCTAGCGATGGTGCATGGATCTTTGCTGTGGGCGAATCCGAAGCCACAATTAGCTTTTGCGAGAGGCACAAGCAGCGTGTGCTAAGTGTAAGCACCACAAATGGAAAGAAAATCCCTAAAAGAAGAGCCGGGAGAAAGCTGTTGGCACAGGCTCGCAATCCCAGCACTGTGGAGATTAAGGTAAGAGGACTGGAGTTTGAGGTCAGCCTGGTCTATAGGGAAAGACCCTGGTCTTAAACAAAAATGGTGATGGTATAGGTCAGTTGATGGAGTGCTTGCCTAGCATGCAAGATGCTCCGGGTCTGCTCCCCAGTACTTGATAAACCAGGCATAATGTGATCCTCTAACTCAGATACAAGAGGATCAGAAGTTGAAGTCTTTCTCTCAGCCCGGCCTAGTAAGAGTACAAATCCAATCCCATCTACGTCAGATCCTGGTTACAAACAAACAAACCCCGAACAAGTAGCCAGACTTGGAGGCTCACTCATAATGCCAGAATTTAGTAGGACAACAATTCGCCAGGCATTCGAAGCAATCCAGGGGAATGCAATGACTTTCCAGGCCAAGCTTCGCTTCGCTGTAAGACACTGTCTCAAGAGAGAACAGCCTCCTCCCGTGGTGGTTTGAATGAGAGTGGCCACCATAGTCTCATACATTCCAATGCTTAGTAAACAGTTGGTGGGCTGTTTGGGAAGGATTAGAGGGGCTAGCCTTGTTGGAGTAAGTGTGTCATGGGGAGTGGGTTTTGAGGTTTCAAAAGCCCACACCAGGCTCCATCTCCCCCCCTCTCCCCCCCTCTCTCCCTCTCCCTCTCCTTCTCTCTCTGCATGATGCCTATGGATCAGATAGGGCTCTCCATCCAGTGCCAGGCCTGTCTGCTTCCTACCATGATGATAACGGGATACTTCTCTGAACCGTGAGCAAGCCCTTAGTTAAATATTTCCTTTCGTAATCTTCTTTAAATTATTTCCATAACCAAGGGTTTACCTTGTTCATGGTGTCTCTTCAGAGCGATAGCACCGTAACTAATGCACCTCCCAAGAAAACAAATAAGAACACCGAACCAAACCAAATTCCAATCCAAACCAAACCA
Source organism: Rattus norvegicus (assembly GCF_021556685.1). Lineage (NCBI taxonomy): Eukaryota > Metazoa > Chordata > Mammalia > Rodentia > Muridae > Rattus > Rattus norvegicus. The sequence continues at coordinate 51,898,166 of NC_141542.1, forward strand.
AAACTGTCAGTCACGTGATGCATGCTTCCCAGTCCTAGTCCTAGGGAGGTAGAGCGAGGGCGATCAGGACTTCGAGGTCATTCTCAGTTACACAGCAAGTTGAAGGCCATTCCAGGGCATAAGAGACTCTGTCTCAAAACAAACACCAGGAGGAATAAAGGAAAACAGAAACGGAAGTAATTCAGGCTTTTCAAATGACAAGAATAAAAAAAAACAAAAACAGGGCTGGAGAGATGGCTCAGTGGTTAAGAGCACTGACTGTATTTCCAGAGGTCCTGAGTTCAATTCCCAGCAACCCTTTGGTGGCTCACAACCATCTGATGCCCTCTTCTGGTGTGTCTGAAGACAGCTACAACGTACTTATAATAAATAAATAAATAAATCTTTAAAACCCATTCTTTTAAAAAAAAAGATTTATTATTAATTTATTTATTTATTTATTTATTTATTTATTTATTATCTATTAGTACACTGTAGCTGTCCTCAGACACACCAGAAGAGGGCGTCAGATTTACAGATGGTAGTGAGCCACCATGTGGTTGCTGGGAACTGAACTCAGGACCCTTGGAAGAGCAGTCAATGCTCTTAACCAGTGAGCCGTGTCTCCAGCCCCCTCATTCTTCACTCAGGGCGTTTCTTAATTAATAAGTGAGCACAAAGCTATTGGTGGTGAGTGTCTCTTTCAGCCCAGTGCTCTGCACCCACTGCCAGAGACATGAAAACACTACTTTAAATTCAAATGAAAGATTCCAAAATGTCTCGGAGGGCACACACAAGTGAAGAATATTTTGGAAAATCTTTTATTGGGCTGGTTTTAGGGGCGTGGTTAGAATGGGTTGGTTTTAGTGAGCTGGTTTTAGTGGGTTGGTTATAGTGGATTGCTGATATAACTCCTGCTTAGTGCTCATTAGGACCTGAGTTTACTCCCCGGCACACCAGAAAATAGACACGGAGGGAGGATGAACTTCACACTTCTGAACTGTGGAATCGAAACCTTTTATACTCCCCTCCCAAACCCCCCTCCCCCCTCCCCAGCTCCTGTGGCAGTGGTTAGTCCCGAACGCCTGTGTTGTAGAGTGTGAACCGGTCCTTCCTCGTCCTCTGCCTCCACTCTCACTGATCTTTTCTCAGCATGCCTCTCTCCACCTGTCCTGCTGCTACCGTGTGATACCAGAGGAAACCTTTACTTACTTGTTCACCAGATCTACCTACCGGGAACCTCGAACTCAAATCGACTTCCGTTCCCTATAAACGACCCTGCCGCATTTCCGGTGCTACAGTCACGTGGCAAGCTGGCAGTTGTTGATGTAGCTTAGGAGTTCTGAATGCACATTGATTTGAGTTCTGTTTTGGTTTTGCCCTAAGGAGGGGAATAAGAGGTGGTGAAGGGGAGGAAGTGGGAAGGAGCGGGGGAGGGGAGAGAAGGAGGGAGATGGGGGAGTTGGGGGGTCGATGAACAGAGTGTGTAGAGCTCACGATGAAGTTCTGGCCTTACTTGACCGGGTCAAACAGTAGGCGCTTTCACCCTGTGGGGCCCCATGGACGAACAGGGTGCATAGATAACCCTCAGCCACTGGAGTGCGCTGTTGATCGGCTCTTTCGCAGCCTCAGGCAGTGGGGGCTCGAACCTCAGTCATCACCTGACTTATTCTAACCCCAGCCACCTCTAGAGGGGTATATGGACCCTTTGTCACCAGGTAAAGTAAGGCATATTGTAGGAAAAGCAGCGAGATTCTGTGTGGACTATTAATTCACCTGGAGTTAATGAAATCAGGGAAAATGAAGGTCTGGCTGTATTAAAAATAGCTCAACCAGTGATATTGTTATGGGGTTTGTGTCCCCTGGGAAAAGTCCATAGACTCAATCCAATTATAATTAAAAGGTTTATTGATTAGCTGCTAACAGGACAGTCTCTGAGCCAAATTTGAGATTGCCACAACAGACGGGTATGAGGAAAGACTTTTAAAGGGGAAAGTCACACGAAGACCTTCAATATCTACCCAAGCAAGCTTTAACTGCTCTGTTCTGCCAAATTAAGTGGTTGAGACATTTCAAAACAATTTTTGGGCATCTGCGACTTGCAAGGCCAAAAAAAAAAAAAAAAGCAGTTAGTCATATGATAACTAGTCATGGCTGTATATTTTTGGGTGGGGGTCACTGAGTCGGGGTTACTGGGAACTTACCTTCCAGGGACTGGGGGTCGAGACAAACAGCTACTGAGAACCAAGATGGATGTCTAGCATCAAATGGAGTTTCTTTAGCCATCACGACACTCCCCGATGTTACGTGAAAACGTGGCCATGGCTTAGCTCCATGAAGACAGAGTTTTGGGGTCCTCAGTTCTCGCTTACCGGATACAAAGAATAATGGAGAATTACCCAGAAACGAAGCTGTACTTAAACGGTACAGTGTTTCTTGGATTTCTCTACCCCAGGGCTAATGTGTTGGTAATTGTGGAATGACATCCCCTCCTCGACACCCCCACCTTCTTCAGTCAGCTACTGCTGTACTGTATGTAGGAGAGGAGAGAACAGCCTCCCTGCCCTGGGCTTCCCAGGGTCCTCTGAGGGAAAGACGTCCTATTTGAGACTCAGTGGCAGGTCAGTAGGCTGTGAAGTGCAGGGCTCTAGGACAAACAGAAAATTCCTTTCTCTGCAGTCAACACGTCCGATTTTTGTGGACAGCTAAGAGCTGAAGGAGAATGGTTGCGTTGTTTTAGAGTCTGATACAGGAAAGCGCTTCAGTGACTCTCATTTAGCTGTGAGTATTGTGTGTGACTCACTCAGGGCAAAGAAGTGACTTAAAGGAGAACAATAAGACACCTTTCCCTCAGATTAGTCCTTATTCTATTTGTGTGTGTGTGTGTGTGTGTGTGTGTGTGTGCATCTGTGTGTCTATAGGTATTGCACATATGTATATAGGTACATCTGTGTATAGGAATGTGTGTATGTGTGTATGTGTGAATACATATATATATATATTTGTGTTGTTTCTATGTATGAGCAGGTGTGTGTATATGTACATGCATATGCATATATGTATGTATGTGTATGTATGCATGCCTATGTACATATGTACATATGTGTGTATGTATATGTGCATACAAGTATATGTGTGTGAGCTTGTGCACATGTGTGTGTATACGTGTATATATGTGCATGTTTGTGTGTCCACATGTATGTGTGTGTACATAAGTGTATATGTGTGTATGTTTATGTGTGTATATTTGTGTAAATGTGTGTGTACTTTGTGTGTGTTTGTGTGCATGTGTGCATGTGTACATGCATATGCATGTTTCTGTATATATGTGTATATTGTTTCTATGTAAGGACAAATGCATATATGTGTATATGTGTTTGTGTGTTTGTGTGTGTGTGTGTGTGTGTGTGTGTGTGTATTTGCTAGCCCTCAGACTCTGTTGACACTGGTTTTTGATAAGTGTTCAGATTAGACGAGGCTGGTAGGCCAGAGAGATGCTGTAGGTTGATGTCATTATGCAGGTGAGGGCAGACAAGATAAAACGAGGCCTGTCATTGGGCAAGAAGGAAGGGAGGCAGGAACAGAGGTTTTAGAAGGGAGGGAGAAGCAGGGAGAGGAAGCGAAGAAGAAAAGCGGGGAGAACATGGTGGCAGGTGTTAAGATTCTTCTCTGTGCATAGTTACAGGTTGTTGTGACTATTTTTAAGGGATGGGCATGTACAGGATTTTGTGTTGTCTGGATGGCAAATTATATCTTATCAATTGGATCAGAGGATATTGTGTGATGTGTTCTTTCATGTGGCGACTTAATTGAGTTCAAGAGTGTGTGTGGTGGCTGGGTGCATGGGCCGCCATGGAATTGGGATGTGTATGCCTGGTGTGGTGGCAACCTGACAAGGGGACTGTGAGTGAGGATGGGGTGGTGTGGCAGGGTACCACCTTGGAACGGCTCTCGTACCATCAGAGGGAGCCCGGGAGAGAAAGTGCAGAGCGGTACACGTGGGAACCGGACTCCACGTGTGTGCCTTTTTTATTTTTACCACAACAAGATGCTGGCAGGCTGAGTCCCTGCCTTCCAGGCCTGGGTTCAGTTGGGATGGAGAGCGATACTTGAGAGAAGTTAGAGGTTGAAGGGGGAATGATATAGATGAATAACTCATATACAAAATTATAAAAAAGTTAAAAACACTTCCTTCCCACTAATTACCCAGTAACCAAATCTACCATGGTCTCCTTTCTCTGTGGGTTCTGAGGACTCACATTTGTGTGGTAAACCCTTTCCCACTGACTGAGCCTTCTCCCCAGTTCTCCTGAGTTCTTTTTTTTAAATTTTTTTTTTATTAATTTTTATGTTTATGAGTACACTGTAGCTGTCTTCAGACACACCAGAAGAGGGCATCAGATCTCATTACAGATGGTTGTGAGCTACCATGTGGTTGCTGGGAATTGAACTCAGGACCTCTGGAAGAGCAGTCAGTGCTCTTAACCACTGAGCCATCTCTCCAGCCCCCTCCTGAGTTCTTTGACTCAGATTAGGCCCAGGAGAGAGCAGCCATTACTGCAGTCACAATCATTCCTTGAGCATTTGGGGGGTGGGGCGCGCAGAATCTGATGCTTGTGATGAGACCTGATGATGTCTATCCTCATCCACAGAGGTCTCCAAAAACCCAAATCTATTCAACGAGTAAAGTCATACTTTGTGTGTGTCCCCTATGTCTTGAGGGAGACGGTTGAGCATGTCCAAACTGCACCCCGCTTTCTCTCCCGTTTTCATGATGCACCACACCGACAGATTTGATAAAGATCTCTGATATGTCTCAAGTCTAGAAAGATCATTTGATCGATTTCCCAGGTCACTGTCAGTAGAAGAGTGCCCTTTCAAAATTAAACCATTGGCCCGAAGCTTCGAACTCACTGCTACCTGTTGTCACCATCGTGATTGGGTTGCAGGAACCTGTCTCTTCTTGTTTTCTTCCCTACCCTATGTGACCCCTCAACTGCCGGCCTTATTCATTTGCGTCCTAGATCCCGAAGGCTAGCTATGCGCGCATCCGGAACCCTAGCCCAGGAAGACCTTGGCTAACGTCCCCAGTGATGACGTATGTGAAAAAGCAAACCCTATGGGCACGTTGCCCGTCCACCCAGAGTCTCTTCACATCAGCTGCACAGCTGCTTATCCATTTGTGGAGCGGGCAGTTGAGGTGGGGTTTTACCGTAGGGAACTTCTACTGGCTTCTTCCGGTGGCCAGGATCACTGAGGACAGGCTACCTGCTTCTACCCAGGCCTGACTGCTACCTGCTGTGAGTGCAGAGCAGTGTAGACTAGCTGGTGAGAATGAGGCTACAGTTTGTCAGGGATGCTCCCCTCCTGCTCACAGGGAGACTGCAGGGGATGGGATTGGCTCAGAGGCACTCCAGGCCTGAGTGCTGCCTCCCTATTGGCTCCCTCGGGAAAGTGATATGTTCTAGCCTGACGGGAGCCCAATAGGGTCTTTAACACCTGGACTTAGGTTGGTTCTGGAGAAGTTGATAGGTGCTTAGTTAAGACAGCATTCAGCCAACCCTGGTGTGTAATGACAGCTCAGAGATTAAAAGCACTTGCCGGGTTGGAGAGATGGCTCAGTGGTTAAGAGCACTGACTGCTCTTCCTGAGTTCAATATCCAGCAACCACATGGTGGCTTACAACCATCTGTAATGAGATCTGGTGTGTCTGAAGACAGCGACAGTGTGCTTATATATAATACATAAATAAATCTTTAAAACAAAACACTTGTTATGTAAACAAGAGGAATGGAGTTTGTATTCTCATACACATGATAGCAGATTGGCCTGTTGCCCAATGCACCTATAAATTCTTGCTCAGAAGGTAGAAATAGGATCCCAGAGCAAGCTGGCTCATGAGATTGGCTGTATTGTAGAGCTCTGGGTTTGATTAACAGTCCCTGTCCTAGAGAATAAGGAAGAGAATGGACTGGAGTGATACCTCAACAGCTAGGGGCACTGGCTGTCCTCCCAGAGGACCAGGGTTTGAGGCTCAGCACCCACTTGGGGGCTCACAATGGTCTCTGATTGGCCCACTATTTGGCGTGTGACCTTGTTGAAGTAGGTGTGTCACTGTGGGCGTGGGCTTTAACAGCCTTGTCTGACTTAGCCAGCTCAGTCAGCCAACAGGGTCTCAAGAGAGGGAGTGAGGATTGAAAAAGAAAAACATTTAGACAGAATTATAACATGACTCCAGCCAGTGCTGAGGCTGAAGCCGCTTTATTTCTCTCCAGGCTGCTTTTATATCATTCCAGGTACAGCCAAAAAACATGGTCAGTTCTTAGATCAAAGACAAAGTAATCAAATGAAGAGGTAAACGAAGAGATCACACAAGATAGTAATCAAGTAAAGCAGTAAACAAAGCCCCGTTCACTGTTTCTGATATTCTTTTTTTTTTTTTTTTTTGGTTCTATTTTTCGGAGCTGGGAACCGAACCCAGGGCCTTGCGCTTCCTAGGCAAGCGCTCTACCACTGAGCTAAATCCCCAACCCCCTGATATTCTTATACTACTACTTCCTTGTCTGAGTCCAGTGACAAATGCCAGATGCCTAGAAGCAGCACCAAAAGCTCTCAACACTATCCTAGCTGCCTAGAAGCCAGTCTTCTGCTAGCAGCCTTCAGATGAAGATATAGAACCCTCATTTCCTCCTGCACCATGCCAACCTGGATGTTGCCATGCTCCCACCTTGATGATAATGGACTGAACCTCTGAACCTGTAAGCCAGCCCCAAATAAATGTTGTCCTTTATAAGAGTTGCCTTGGTCACAGTGCCTGTTCACAGCGGTAAAACCCTAAGACACCAGGCTCTCTCTTCTGATCTCCACAGGGACCAGGCACACCTGTGGCACACAAACATTCATGCAAGCAAGCTGCCCACACATGTTTTCCTTTAATTTTAAAAATTAAAGGGTAGAAGAATGGTTGAGGAAGATTCCTAAGGGCCAGAATTTTGGACACACCAGAGACCTGTGCCATAGCTGTTACGTTCGGCGTATGTGTAAAAGAAAGAAACAAACAAAAGCGAGTTTGTCTGCTTGCTACCTGTCTCTCTTGCTGGACTCAAATTATTAATGTTGTTGTTGTTTTTATTATTACTCATTAATACATTTATTATTAATTCTGAATACTGCTTCTTTCTCCTCCTCTTCTCCTCCTCCTCCTCCTCCCCCTCCCCTTCCTCCTCCTCCTCTGCCACTGAAGCTGCTGAGGGATTTGAAGGGCATTGTGGATAGGGGCAACATTGTGGAATATGGGAACCAAGCAGACAAATCTATCTCAGAAAATATCAGGTGACTGGGACTTCCTGATAAGCTTGAGGCCGGGGAGTTTCACAAGAATTTGCTGAGTAAACACCCTATTCAGGAAGTGTCCCAACCACAGTAAGAGTGGGACCCTCCCCACCAAGGGCCTCCAATGAATTCAAAGGACAATAGGCAGCCACCAATGAATTTAAAAGATAATAGGCCCCACCAATGAGAAATAACCAACTCATGCTGTAACCTAAAGCCTATACCCTGAAAAAGTAAAAGAGTGTGGGCCTTTGTTCTTCATGGTCACCTCTGCCCCGATTGCAGAATGACCCCAGTGCACTGGATCAATAAACCTCTTGCTTATTGCATTGATCTCCATCTCTGTGTCTCTGTGAGTGGGACGTCCCGAATGTAGGGCTCAGAGGGCTTTTCTCGAGTCTTACAACATCACCTTTTAATGTAAAGGACAGATTCAGTGCTTCTGAAATCTCTAATCTGCAACCTCTGCGAGAAGCCTCCCAAACCACCGAGGGAGTTAGGTAGCCCCCTTCTGCACAGACACCACAAGAGCAATGCCCACCAAAAGGACACACACACCCCACCCCCAACCCCCACACAAAGCATGCCTGGGATGGTTGAACACAACCCTGGGTATATAGCACAAGCAGAGAGAACTGCTTGGAAGCAGGTACCCCTAGGGGCAGGGGCTGGTCTACCCACAGTTATTTATTCGTTTATTCAATGGTTAGTTTGGTTTTTATTGTTGCCAGATGTGCTGATTAAAGGGAAAACTGAGTCCTAGGAGGTGGCTCAGGGGTTCAGAGTGCTGCCACTCTAGCAGAGAACCAGAGTTCTGTTCCCAGCATGCATGTCTTCTGGCTAACAACTGCCTGTAGCTCCCTCTTCTGGACTTCTTGCCCATCTGCACATAAATGGCATGCACACACAGACACACATGTGCACATAAATAAAAAAATATGTAAAGAGAAAACTGAAATTGTAGCAGCTCAGCCTGGCCCCATCTTGTGTTCAGATTTCCACACGAGCACATGTTTTTTGTTTTGTTTGTTAGACGCCCCCCCCCATGTTTGTCTAGAACATTCTAAATTCATATGCTGTCACCATGCTGCACACCAGCACTGCAATGGTTAATTGGATTTTTCCTTGTTCTTTTGGAGATGGGACTCAGGAACTGGCATTTGCTAAGCAAGGACTCTGGTGGTGGCTCTCACCTCCAGCCCTTGGTTAGCTGTTGGCACTCATGAACCATTATTCTTCCTTCTTGAGGACAAGTACTGGCTAGTCCTAGTACTGCTGGTGCCTGAACCAGGGAGAGGCAGGCTGCCTGCCTGGCTTCCCAGTGCTAATTACAGTGACAAAGACAGCGGGGTGGTTTCTTCTAAAAACACAGAAATGGGAATGTATTTTGTTTTAGCGGCTTGTCTGTGGCAGCTGCCTGTGATTTGTTTAGTGCTCTAGCAGGGATGTGACTTTGCCAGCTGCAGATCGTTTCATGAGTGTTTGACGTCTGGAACTCTGGGAACTCTTCAGAGGGTATGTGAATGCTAGCAAGCCAAAGGCTGCTGGTTGTCGGTTGCTGTCGCTCACAGTTGGTTAAGTAGCAGTGCACAAAGAAGAGAGAAGAAATGGAATATCCTGATGGTGAATATCAAACTGGTCCCAAAGAACTCAGTGCCTCAATCTGCAGGACGTGGACTAAGGATAACTGTTGGTATCAGGAATTGCCCTTACCTCCAACAGCAACACCATTTGGTCACTGTTGCCAGGGTAATGGCCAGACATTCCCAGAAAACCTTTCGGCTCAATTGGCACCTCCACCTGGGAGTAGTTACATCACATTCCAAATAAAAGGCAGACATATTCTGCTCTCTCTCTCTCTCTCTCTCTCTCTCTCTCTCTCTCTTCTCTTTTCTCTTTTCTCTTCTTTCTCTCTCCCCTTCCCCTTGTTTCATTCTCCTATTAAATCTGTCCACATGGAACCATGTTGGTGTTGGTTTGGTGTGCTTTATCTGGACCGGCTGATATTTAACAACAACAATAACACACCTCCTTTTCCCTTTTATCATATTCTCTTCTTCTGTCTAGAGTTAAGGAGTTGAAAGGTGGAAGAAAAAAAAAAAAAGAACCTACAAAGTAGCAAAGGACCAGCTACAGGTCAGGTGGTCAATCCCTGAAGTAAACCATTAGGGACTAAGACAACCACCCTAGAAAACAAGAAATTGAAAAGGTTGAAATCTCAGCAGGAACCAAAATCTCTTTCTTGCTTTGGCAAGAGATAGGAGTGGAGATTCCCTACTGTATAGTTCTTGGGCTGGGAGGTAGAAAGGGTTCGGCTGGAGAGCGGTCTGGTCGATGGGACACAGCAGCTGAGGACTGCTTCTAAATGTCCTGCATGCTGACCGGGAAGGCAAGGGGGAGACCCTGCAGGCTCTGTGTCCTGGGGCGCTTCTCTGCTCCCACACATGGTGTTTCTGCCCTCTGCTGTGCACAGCACTCTCTGGGGAGACATGTGCTTCCCTGATGTCACAGGTGAGGAAGCTGAACCTTGAGTGGGTAAGCCCTTTGGCAAGTAGATCATTGAGAAAAAGATTATGCAGACTGTATGCTGAGCCCGCAGCTCATCTGTGCACAGTCCCTTTTGCCTGAGCTGAGATGCTGCAGCCTGAATCACTGGAGTGGGTGCCCTGGGGCTTCTGCTCCTCAGATATTCTATCTGCTGAGATAGGACCGAGCCCTATCATTATCATAAAGGAGGACACTTGGCAACAGGTGTGGTAAGATCTTCTGTGACTTTATGTAGAAACTCAGTTCTAAAAAATCTTGTTTCCTCTGAAGTTGAAATAATGTTTGGCACTAACTTGATTTATTTCTCATTTGAATGTAAGCTTCACCAAAGAGGCTGTTAAACCAAGAAGGAAATGGTGAGTTTCCCCAGTCTGTGGCCTCCCAGTGAAGGGTTCTATGAGCTTCCAGGACCAGACAGGCAAACACCAGTGGACAAAAACCACAGAGAAGATTGGGGGGGATGTCTCAGGATTTCACAGAGACACAAAAAGGCATTTTTTTTTGGTTCTTTTTTTCGGAGCTGGGGACCGAACCCAGGGCCTTGCGCTTCCTAGGTAAGCACTCTACCACTGAGCTAAATCCCCAGCCCCACAAAAAGGCATTTTTAAAGGTAATATTTATTGTTGGTAAAGAACACAGTTCAATTGCATATACAAAGCAAGAACATTTAATTGTTTCAAATACATACAGGCTTCCACATGAGCAGAATGGTGCATTTAAAAAAGATCATCTATGTGCTAAGAAAGTAATTGTATTTCTTTGCGAGAAATGCAAAGGAAAATTTTAATATTTTTTTACTATTATTTTATTTGTTCATCTACACATGGGTGCTGTGTTGTATATACACCTGTAGGCCAGAAGAGGGCAGAAGATCCCTTTATAGATCACCGTGAGACACCATGTGGAGAGCAGTCAATGCTTTTAACCGCTGAGCCATCTCACCAGCCCCAAGGGGTGGGGGTGGGGGGGATTTTTTTTTAAAGTTCACTGTGCTGAGTTCTGAATCCCAGCACTTGGGAGGCAGAGGCAGGCAGATCTCTGAGTTCAAGGTCAACCTGGTCTACAGAGTGTGTAGCCAGGGCTATACAGAGAAACAAGAAACAAACAAGAAAATTGATGGCCAGGGAATAACACTCGAAATGTATATAAGAAATACTCAAGTTAATAAAAAAAAAAAAAGAAAAAGAAAATTGATGGCCATTGTACAGAATGCTATGGGAACTTCCTGATACTATCAAATTTAAAAAAAACTGTATCAAATATTGTCCGTTCTTCACATGATTTTTTTTTTTCTTTATTTTTTTTCGGAGCTGGGGACTGAACCCAGGGCCTTGTGCTTGCTAAGCAAGCGCTCTACCACTGAGCTAAATCCCCAACCCCTTCACATGATTTTTTAACTAAAAATTTCATACTGTTCATTTGAAAGCATACACAAGAGCTGAGATATTTATCCAGTAAATTCAGACTTATTATGTAAGGACGAACCCAGCCAATTCCAGTTCCCCCTGGGCTGAATTGTCAAGGAGTCACGAAAAGCAGTTCCCAGACACCTTGGCCCCCACAGGTCTGATTTGCTGTGGTTCACCTGTGGCCTGTTTGCTTGCTAGGCAGGAGCTAAACCTCCTGAGACACATGGCCACTGCCTGATGAGGTTTGGGAATTCTACACTTTATGGTTGGAAACTGCACATGAAGGGAAAGAAAGGGCTTGCCTGCCAGACAGGAGAGAGACAAGCAGCAGCAGGGGATGCCCCACCTCTGGTGTTTGCTTAAAGTCCAGGCGCCTGAGGAGCCTCAAAGAGAGGCCCTGGGTGTCAGAACTGTTGTTGATAAACCTTCTCACCTCACTGTTACTTGCTCTGCAGCAGGCCTTTGTGGTCCAGGCTGAGCCATTTACTCCCCATCAAAGGAAGAGCTTGGTATGTCACCCCAGACAGAGCTGCTGCATATCTGCCACCAAGGAGACCCAGCAGGAAGGGCTTGCCTGGCAGAGGCTGAGTGGGGCAGGGGGAGAGGATTCTCTCTTGTTATCTCTGTAAGAGATAAGACTGGAGTCACTGATCCTGCCTCCTGGGGGTCATTCCTAACTCACAGTGTGTGGGAACCAGGACCTCCCTGGCCCAGGACAGGACTGCATGCTGTCTGTCCCCTGTCCTCCTCTGGGACAAGCTATCACAGAGGAAATGACCTGATACAGATAGGTGTGGGGATTCTCTGAGCAAGGCTGAGAGCTCCCTGGGGTCAGAGGGGAGGCAGATGTGGCTTATCCCAACTCCTGGGTGCTTGGCTGAGGCACTTTCTGTCTGTCTGGTCTTTTCTCTCCTGGGTACATCATGGAGTGAAGCCATACTGTGCTTGTCCTCTGGGCCCTGGTAGCACAGGCACAAGACCAACAAGGGGCTAATGAGACCTCATGAAACTAGAAAGATTCTGAGAGGTTATTTCTCTGCCACGGGTGAAATGAGCCCATGTAAACCAGGTTAGATTAGATTAAAGATAGGTTTATTGGGCAGCTGCTCTCAGGGTGAGTTTACTAACCCCAAGGACTGAGACTAGTCAGGTGAGGCCAGTGGAGTGGTCATAGGGTGGGGTGGGGAAAAGAAGAAAGAAAGAAAATGCTCACTCACTCTCAGAGGGAGAAGAGAAGAGAGCAAGAGAATAAAATGTCTGGATTATAGGGAAGAACCTCTGAGGGAAGGGCAGCCCAGCCCCTGATCTGGAAATTTCAGGGTTGGGGTCAGGGTGTGCCAGAGAGGGAGTGAGGGATGCTGGGAGAACCTGGAGCCTGGGTCTGCTTTGTTATATAAAATATGCACCTCAGTCCCTTGTCCTGGTCTGGAAATCAAACTGCTTATAGCAAAGAACATCACCAGTACAGCCATTGGTTCCCTATGCAGGACAACAGGCATGCATGCATGCATGCAGGAGTGTGTGTGTGTGTGTGTGTGTGTGTGTGTGTGTGTGTATGTGTCTATGTAGAGGTCAGAGGACCACTTTTGGGAGTTAGTTCTCTCCTTCCACTGTGTAGATTTTAGGCATTGAACTCATGCTGTCAGACTTGGTGAAAGGAGCCTTTACTGACCCAGCCATCTCTTTGGTCCATTACTTTTTATTACAAGCATTGAGTCTCTTGAGTTCAATAAAAAGTAGAGATTCTAAATTTAACTTTGCCTGTTTTGTGAATGTTGCTTGTTTTATCTTGACAGCTTTATAATGTGTATGCACACTTATTTAGTTACTATAGTATCTTGATAATGAGAAGAAATGGGTGTGTGTTTAAATCAACACAGGAATAAAATGAATTTACTAACAAGCACTAATTTAGGAACAATCAGGGGACCAGGAACGAGGACAGAGTCAGGAATGCCCTCTGCTCTCAGGCAACAAAACTGAAGTTGCACTGCTGACTTCCTTACTTGCCCCTCCCTCTTTTTCTGGAAAAAAAGAACATAGATAGCAAATTTCTAAAGATAAAACTGTTTAACGAGAAACTTACAATCTCAGTTTTGGTAACATTTATTCAGTTCTACAAAAAATCTCCATGGGGTGGGCATTAAAAGACCACTCTAGTCCTGTAGGCAAGGTTGTGACAGCACTGCTTGCCCTGTGTAAGCTAAGGTATGTGCAGTGGAGCCTCCATAGCAGGAGCCAGAGGCTTCAGTAGGACCAGTGATAGAGTTCGTCCCTTTATCTCTGCCGACTATTGAATTTCTCCCAGGGGGAGAGGGAGCTCCAGTAACAATCTCACAACATTATTTGTAACAATTGGAATCTGTTACATTGTTACATTAGATTAGTTGTTAATGCTGGGTAGCACCTTTATCTTTCCGAGATCAAAAACAGCCGGGCTCAACACTGACAAAATGTTTCAGATGGAGCGAAACATGTAAAAGCGTTTCTATATATAGGCTGCTTCTTGAGTTGTTTTTATCATTCAAATTTTAAATTCATTGGGCCTTCTTATTTGTTTGTTTGTTTGCCTTAGAATCCACCTTTATTTGAGAGACCAGATGGGTTACCCTAGGACCTGGCTGCCATCCTTGAAGCCATGCAACCCTCAGACCAGCAATCTGTCCTGCCAGTGCCCTGAAATACAGCTTAAGTGCCAGATCCTTCTTGTAGTTACTGAAGGTACAGGTGGGAGGGAGCCCTGAAGGAGTGTTTGCTATTACACCTTCATTAAAAAAGAAAAAGACAGCAACACTCCATGTCCCTAGTGCTGGGTAGGCTTGAGAGGGCTGTGAGACCTACAGCAGCATGGGATGTGTACAATCAATCCATCCATTCTGAGGGGCAGAGAGTGGCACATGGATGCCAAAACTTGGCTTTGTAAAAGTTGCATGATAGAATGGGCTCTAGGACTCAGGCCACTATGAAGGTTTGCATATGCTTGGCCCAGGGAGTGGCACTATTAGGAGATGTGGCCTTCTTGGAGTGGGTATGGCCTTCTTGGAGTGGGTGTGTCAGTGTGAGTGTGGTCCTTAAGACCCTCATCCTAGCTCCCTGGAAGCCAGTCTTCTGTTTGTCTTCTAAATAAGATGTAGAACTCTCATCTCCTCCTCACCAAGCCTGCCTGAACACTGCCATGCTCCCACTTTGAAGAAAATGGATTGAACCTCTGAACCTGTAGTACAACCCTAATTAAATGTTGTCCTCATAAGAGTTTCTGTGGTTACTGTGTCTGTTCACAGCAGTAAAATCCTAACTTAGACACCGTTTGTATTTCGTCTTCCTGTCAGCAGGCTTGGGAGTCTCAGAGGTACACAGGAGTCTCTTGTCCGTTCTCACCTTGATGCCAGAAAACTCACAACAGTGATGGAAAAGAGAAAATGTCAGTGGCTGCCATCTGGCAAGGAACACATAGCCACCTTCCACCATCTGACATGCATGGCAACCGGGCTCCAAGTCAGGTTTATGCAGGAACTCGGCCACCGTCTCAGCCCCAGAAGACACTCCACTTGACAGTCACTCTTTAAAACCTGCACATCCTTGACAGAGTCAGACCAAGGCTGCTGTCTTAGGGTTTTACTGTTGCAATGAAACACTGTGACTAAAAAGCAAGTTGAGGGTGAAAGGGTTTATTCAACTCATGTTTCCCCATCCCTGTTCATCATTAAAGGAAGTCAGGACAGGAACTCAAACAGGGCAGAAACCTGGAGGCAGGAGCTGATGCACAGGCCAGAAAGGGATGCTGCTTACTGGCTTATTCCCCATGGCTTGCTCAGCTTGCTTGCTTATAGAACCCAGGATCATCAGCCCAGGGATGGCACCAAACACAATGGGCTGGGCCCTTCCACATTGATCACTAATTAAGAAAATGCTTTTACAGTTGAGTCTCAGGGAGGCATCTCCTTAACTAAGGTTCCTGCCTCTCAAATGGCTCTAGTTTGTGTCAAGCTGACACACAAACCCTTCCAGTAGAGCTGATCACGCAGTGGGACCTGGTCAGGCACATCTGTGGGTCACATCCTGTGCTAAATCTGCTCGATGGATTTAAGGCCAGGGAGAAACCTCCTTGGCACAAAGCCTTCTCCTCTTCAGGGGCCACAGTAGGGCAGGAAGTAGGTAGAGATTTTTCACAGCTTGACTTTATAGCGTCACTTACATTCACTGTCAAATCTGTAGATATGATTGATGCCGGTATAATCTCCATGCTTCTTATGAAGGTACTTATTCTCGGGTGGTATTTGTTCTTAGAGGTTAACAGCAGGCAGATGGTCTCCACATAGCCCACTACCACTGCCAGGGTCCAGCCTCGGCCCAGGACTGGAGTTCTCAACTGGAAGCAGGGCATAATAAATATACACAGACTACTCTTTGGGTACAAACTGACAGGCAATTTCAAGGCTTAAAGTTACTCTCTTTCCTCTCTCTCTCTCTCTCTCTCTCTCTCTCTCTCTCTCTCACACACACACACACACACACACACACAATCTCATGCACACCCCCCCTCTCCACCTGACCTCTACATGCTTGCACATGTTCACACATGTTCTCTCATTTGCTCTCACACTTGCTCTCTTACTCGCTCTCTAGCCTTTCTCTTGCCCCTGTCTTTTATTGACACTCCAAAAGCAGGTTGAAAAAAGACATTGTATAACCACTGCCAAATCAAATTCAAGAGAATAACCACATCCCACAAAGAATTAAGAATTACAATTGTTCTCAGTGGTAGAGCGCTTACCTAGGAAGCGCAAGGCCCTGGGTTCGGTCCCCAGCTCCGAAAAAAAGAACCAAACAAAAAAAAAAAAAAAGAATTACAATTGTTTCCCAAAGTTTCAAGCTTCCCCTATTACCAGGCCTATGGCCAAAATAATAATAATTGCAAACTTATCATTATTTAAACTTTAACTTTTGACTTATTATACTTCAGAGCTCAGAGCCCCGAGGTCAGCTACTTGCACTTTCCTGTGAAGCTCTAATGATAAATGACATGGGCAAAGCTGCCAGGCAGTGGCCAGAAAGAATCAAGTTAACCCTTAACTAGGAGGTTCCGCTAGCTTTCTGTCCCTTGCACACAATGACTCTCATAAGAGTCCCAGTATTTTGACTTAGTTTTACTAGTATATAATTTTATATATTCTATACTTCCTTATCCAGGAACCATTCTCAAATGTTATGTAAAACGTTATTTCCTGACTTCAATAACTTTTTCCTTTCTTGGGGTCCCAATGTTGGCTCAAATTCATTTTCTAATAATTTCTTCAAAGTTTCTTTGCAAGTCAGGTATTAATCTGGAACTACCATTGTGTAGTTATGACATTGTTTCCAAAATGAGAACACACAGCATGCACCTGGGCCATTAGGGCTGTGCTGTGCCTCTATGCCTCAATTTCCAATTGTTTAAGAATCATTACATCAAGGAACATCTAGTTTCATAGAATTCACTAGAGCAGAAGGAGAAAGAAGTAGGAAAGTCAGATATAATAGAATAATTATGCACACCGAGGCCAAATGAAAGGCAGTCACGCACAAATGAAATCTATACAGCCGTTGACCAGGGCTAAGGGTAGGAGAAATGGGAACAACCAAAGAGCTGCTGCGGGCTACTGAGATGTCTCCATCCCGGCCTACTGCAGGCAGCCTCTTATTTCAGATGGTGGGTCCCCTGGAGGGATGTGTCTCCTGCTTCTCAGGTCCCAGACGCCACCCTTTTTTACAAGGAGCTGCCTCGGACTTCTGAGATGTCTCCATCCCAGCCTACTGCCGGCAGTCCCTGCCATCATATTCTGTCCCCACACACCACCACCACCACCACTGCCACAAAAGAATAGTTGCTCTCCGGAAGGAAATCACCATACCAAACAGCCACAGAAGGCAGTAGAGCTGACATTGGAAGTCACTGCAGTTTCTAAGGGGGGAGGGTTGTGTCCAGCCAGCAGCATATCCTGGTTTAGGAAACTCTTTCCTAGGATTTGACCGTGGACTTTGCCCTGAATGAGCTATATAGTCTTCGCAGGGCAGGAGGCAGATCTAAACACTTCAGAAGGTGAGAGTCCAGATCGAGTCTTACTGCCAGCTTTTGTAGTGTGGCCACAGTGGGCGCTCAGCCCAACCTCATGAATGCATTTTAAAATTACTTTGCAAAGGGGTTGGGGATTTGGCTCAGTGGCAGAGCGCTTGCCTAGGAAGCGCAAGGCCCTGGGTTCGGTCCCCAGCTCCGAAAAAAAAAAAGAACCAAAAAAAAAATTACTTTGCAAAAAAGCTGCTTATACATTTTTTGGAGCATTTTAAAATCATATTAAATTCAAGGTGTTAGTTGTGTCTCTAAGAATTGATGGTATAGCTCTGCCACTTTACTACGTACAGTGAGCTTGCTTGGCTCCTAAATATTTGCTGTTTGTTCTCGTCTAGTCCCATCTTCGAAAAGGAATTGGACAGGAAGGTCTTTTTTTTTTTTTTTTTTTTTGTCCGGAGCTGGGGACAGAACCTAGGGCCTTGCACTTACCTAGGCAAGCGCTCTACCACTGAGCTAAATCCCCAACCCCTAGGAAGGTCTTTATTATACATTATTTTTTGTCTATTGCAACCTTGATTTTAAAAAGCTCATTTTTACCAACTATTGCATATATATGTCTGGTCTCAGAAAAGAAATTCATAACTATAATGTAATAAAGAGACTTTGATGTACATTAGTTAGAGGGTTTTTAAGATTTATTTATTGTATGTATGTGAGTTCACTGTAGCTGTCTTCAGACACACCAGAAGAGGGCATCAGATCCCATTACAGATGGTTGCGAGCCACCATGTGGTTGCTGGGATTTGAACTCAGGACCTCTGGAAGAGCAGTCAGTGCTCTTAACCACTGAGCCATCTCTCCAGCAGCTAGAGGTGCTTTAGTTGACACAAAGCATTTTTATGTCTTTTTAATTTTTTCATTGGCCTTGATTATCCTAAAAAGAACATGTATCTGTTTGTCTGTTAGTTTATTGTTCATGTTGGAACAGAGTCCCACTGTGCAACCCTGGCTAACCTGGAACTTAATTCATTATGTGAACCAAGCTGGCCTGAAACTTACAGAGATCCTCACCCGCCTGCACACGGCCATGCTTCCTGCCATGCAATAATGGACTAAACCTCTGAAACTGTAAGCCAGCCCCAGTTAAATACTTTCTCTTGTAAGAGCTGCCTTGGTCCTGGTCTCTTCACTGCAACAGAGCAGTGACTTACACAGTGGGTCACTCCCACGAGCTTGCACCACGATTACACTAGCATACCTTGTAGGCAGGCCGCCATTGTTGATCACAGGGTGCGTGGCTGGGTGGCAGTTGATATTTCTCTTTTGGTAGCACGCAGAGCGCTTTCCTGTACTAAAGGTGCTAGCATGTAGGGGTGAAGGCTCTATGAAGGCCAGCACAATATCTTCATGTTCAATGAGTTGTGTAGATGCTGTCTTCATCAGTGAGGCCTTGTGGAGAACAGACCTCAGTCTAGGGAGCAGCCTGGGATGTTTGGGGTCCCCATGGACCTTTTGGGCCAACAACTCAATTAAATATAACCTAATCCTGGTGCTGGAGTCATCCAGCGGGTCTTGTCTCCCCCATCATTTGGGGATTTCCTTTAGATCACCTTCGTATATGTGTATGTGTATATGTATATGATGTATATGTATCTGTGTCTGCATGTGTATATGATGTACATATGTATGTGTATATGTACATGATATATATGTGTACATGTATGATGTATATGTATCTGTCTGTGTATATGATATATATGTATATATGATGTATATGAGTCTGTGTATATGTGTATGATTTACATGTATTTGTGTATGTATACATGCACATGAAGTATATATGTGTGTGTATGTATTTTAGGAAGATTCTACTGTATTAACTTTTTTTTTTTTTTTTTTTGGTTCTTTTTTTTCGGAGCTGGGGACCGAACCCAGGGCCTTGTGCTTCCTAAGCAAGCGCTCTACCACTGAGCTAAATCCCCAACCCCTGTATTAACTTTTTTTTTTTTTTTTTTTTTTCCGGAGCTGGGGACCGAACCCAGGGCCTTGCGCTTCCTAGGCAAGCGCTCTACCACTGAGCTAAATCCCCAACCCCACCTGTATTAACTTTTAATATTAACTGTTGGTATCAGGAATTGCTTTTGCCCCCAGCAGTGACACTGCCTGGTCACTGTTGCCATGGCGACATTCCCAGCATACCTTTGGCTTAGTTCCCACGTTCACCTGGGAGCAGTTATGTCATATTCCAAATAAAAGGTAGACATTTTCTAACCTCTCTCTCCTTTTTCTTCTCTCTCTCATCCCTCTCCCATGTCTCGTTCTCTCATTAAACCCTCTCCACTTGAGCATAAACAGCGATTTTAGCATGCAGGAAGTTAGACAATGGAAAATGATTAGCTACCAGTTTGCTCCTCAGTTAGCTTTAGGACTTCCAGGATGGTTGCCTAACTCTGCCCCCTTCTCTTTTAGACACATAACAACACAGAAAAACAATTATATAGCCACACACAGTGCATTCTTACATAAATCGTAAGTTGACAAGATGAATTTCCCTTCAGGGGATACTGGGATGGTGCTTAATTTTCTCATCCTTATGCAAATTGCAACCGAGATTTCTTGTCAAACAGATTTCAGTGATTCAAATTAGCTCAATTAGTAAAGGAAGACCCTGTGTGGTTAGGAATAAAATGTCCTCCACAGGCTCCTGTTCTCATCCCTCCCCTCTGAGTCCTTCCCACTTCATGCCTTTCCCCTCCCAACTTCATGTGCACTCTTAAATTTTTTTTTTTAATACCCACTGAATGTATTTAGTGCTGCCTGTGTGTGCATGGGTGTCCAGGGACTGACTACTGGAGCAGGGACCTAATCATCGAAGAAAACTAGCTCTAGCTCTCCAGAAGCCATTGATCAAACCCCTGAGAGAGGAATGGAACTTCATGTGCTCCCCACCCCATTTATGCTGTGAATTTGGCTTGCTTAGTCCTGTGCAAGTCTCATTCACGACGTCCCGCTTGCTGAGTTCATGTCTCAACTGAGGTGTCATGGCTTGGAAACACGATTTTGCTACAGACGTCTGCTTCCTGTCTTCCATGATGATTTCTGATCAAGGTCTGGAAAGTGTCCAAGAACTCTGGAAATAGACTGTAGTGTGAGAGAGTCTGTGTGTGTGTGTGTGTGTGTGTGTGTGTGTGTGTGTGTGTGTCCATGCGATCCCACTGATCAACAGCTTGAGAAAAGTTAACTCGTACTATTGGGCTTTTTATTTGATAGCATGTGGTGTCTGGGAGAGCCATTGTACCCAGAATTATCAGGTAACTTCATTTAAACCCCTCTTATATGTGTATCTATTTTAGGAACTTCTATAATAGTAGTTTTCCACATGGAATTTGCAGAAGTTTTTAGTATTACTTATTCCCACGTTCCCTCATTTTTAGTATTATTTATTTTAATATCATTTATTCCCATTATTCCCCTCTCCTGTTGCCTCCACCCCATTTAACCCTTCCTGCTGTCCTGTTCCATCATTTCTCGTGCCTCTTCCTACCACATTTGTTCCACTTCCCTTTCCTTGAAATCTACCCTCTCTGGACACTTCAATTTAAATGTGTGCACACACAAGCATGTGCACACACACACACATCTAAATATTTAAAGCTAGATCCAAATATTAGGAAGAACATGGGGCATTTGCTTTTCTGGATCTGGGTTCCTGTATTCCAAATGATCACTTTGAGTTCCTTCCTTGTACCTGTGAAATCCACGGTTTCATTTTCCCAGTTTTCTATTACCCAGTTATCTATTTCTTGCAGTTTGTGAACAGAGGACAGCGGACATGGATTACCAGGTATTTCTGTAGTAGGATTTAGAGTCCTTCGGAAATATACTCAGGGGTGGTATAAAGCAGCCAGTCGTGGTGTTTAAGGGACTGCCATGGGGATTTGTATAGTGGCTCCCCCAGTTTGCGTTCCAGATGCACATGTCAGCTTTGTCACTTGTTTTACTGATTTTTGCTACTCTGATTGTGGTAGGATGACATCTCAAAGTAGCGTTAATTCACATGTCACTGATAGCTAAGGATATTAAACATTTATTTAAAAGATTGCTTAGCTAATTTTATTTCTTCTTAACTTTTTGTTTAGTTCCGTGCCCCGGTTTTTAACTGGTTGGTTTGTTTTCTTGATGTTTGGTTTTCTGAGTTCTATGTTCTGGACACAAAGGCTTTCTCAGATGTATAGCTTCCATAGATAAACTTCCGCCCATTCAGGAGGCTGCACTCAAGCAATGACGTCCTTTGCTATAAGAAGCAGTTTGATTTCCAGACCAGGACAAGGGACTGAGGTGCATATTTTTTTTTCTTTTTTCTTTTTTCTTTTTTCTTTTTTACTTTTTTCGGAGCTGGGGACCGAACCCAGGGCCTTGCGCTTGCTAGGCAAGCGCTCTACCACTGAGCTAAATCCCCAACTCCCTGAGGTGCCTATTTTACAAAAAGCAGACCCAGGATCCAGGTTCTCCCAGCATCCCTCACTCCCTCTCTGGCACACCCTGACCCCAACCCTGAAATTTCCAGATCAGGGGCTGGGCTGCCCTTCCCTCAGAGGTTCTTCCTCCAAATAATCCAGACTGTTTTAATCTCTTGTTCTCTTCTCTGAGAATGAGCATTTTCTTTCTTTCTCCTTTTCCCCATCACACATCCATGGCCTCCCCTGACTAGTCTCAGTCCTTGGGGTTAGTAAACTCACCCTGAGAGCAGCTGCCCAATAAACCTACCTTTAATCTAATCTAACCTGGTTTAAATGGGCTCATTTCACCCGTGGCAGAGAAATAACCTCTCAGAATCTTTCTAGTTTCATGAGGTCTCATTAGCCCCTTGTTGGTCTTGTGCCTGTGCTACCAGGGCCCAGAGGACAAGCACAGTATGGCTTCACTCCATGATGTACCCAGGAGAGAAAAGGCCAGACAGACAGAAAGTGCCTCAGCCAAGCACCCAGGAGTTGGGATGAGCCACATCTGCCTCCCCTCTGACCCCAGAAAGCTCTCAGCCTTGCTCAGAGAATCCCCACACCTATCTGTATCAGGTCATTTCCTCTGTGATAGCTTGTCCCAGAGGAGGACAGGGGACAGACAGCATGCAGTCCTGTCCTGGGCCAGGGAGGTCCTGGTTCCCACACACTGTGAGTTAGGGATGACCCCCAGGAGGCAGGATCAGTGACTCCAGTCTTATCTCTTACAGAGATAACAAGAGAGAATCCTCTCCCCCTGCCCCACTCAGCCTCTGCCAGGCAAGCCCTTCCTGCTGGGTCTCCTTGGTGGCAGATATGCAGCAGCTCTGTCTGGGGTGACATGCCAAGCTCTTCCTTTGATGGGGAGTAAATGGCTCAGCCTGGACCACAAAGGCCTGCTGCAGAGCAAGTAACAGTGAGGTGAGAAGGTTTATCAACAACAGTTCTGACACCCAGGGCCTCTCTCTGAGGCTCCTCAGGCGCCTGGACCTTAAGCAAACAGCAGAGGTAGGGGCATCCCCTGCTGCTGCTTGTCTCTCTCCTGTCTGGCAGGCAAGCCCTTTCTTTCCCTTCATGTGCAGTTTCCAACCATAAAGTGTAGAATTCCCAAACCTCATCAGGCAGTGGCCATGTGTCTCAGGAGGTTTAGCTCCTGCCTAGCAAGCAAACAGGCCACAGGTGAACCACAGCAAATCAGACCTGTGGGGGCCAAGGTGTCTGGGAACTGCTTTTCCTGACTCAGTGACAATTCAGCCCAGGGGGAACTGGGATTGGCCGGGTTCGCACTTACATAAGGAGTCTGAATTTACTGGATAAATATCCCAGCTCTTGGGTATGCTTTCAAATGGACACCATGAAAATTTTAGTAAAGGAAATCGTGTGGAGGCAAGGTTAGGTTTGAGATAGCTTTTTTAAACTTGAGTATTATCAAGAATTTCTCATAGCTTTCTGTACCATCATCATCCTAAAACCTGTGCATGTAAAGAAATGCGATCACCCAGTTAGCTGCAGAGTGACTGCTTCAGGTTTACCTTAGGAGTATGCATATTTTGCTTGCCTGCTTTTCTGTGCACTGTGTGCATTTCTAGTGCCTGGGGACATCAGCAGAAGGCTTTGGATCCTGTGGAGTTATCGATAGTTATGAATCACCACGTGGGGGCTGGGAATGGAACCCAGGTCGTCTGCAAGGGCAACAAGTGGTCCTGGCTGCTGAACCGTCTCTCTAGTCCTATACTTTAAAAATTACAGTCGCTCAGCTCATATAAAAGTATGCACTGATTTCAAGTTATAAAATGTGTTCGTTTTGTACATGTGATTGAACTGAGTGATTTACTAGTTGATATGTTTTATAAAACGGGGTATGATGCAGCAGGAGGAGGGGCCTTAGTGGGCCCATGCAGAGCATTCCCCTGGGGTATCAGCCATAGGACAGGCCTAGTATAAAAGGAAGTTTATTTGGGACCTGGGAAGGGGGTCTGGGGAAGGGAGTAGAGGCTGAGAAAGGGGAGGGAGAGAGAAGGGAAGAGGCCAGCTGGTAATGTGGGGAGAGAGAAGATGGACAGAGATAAAATGGGGAGGGAGGGAGAAGGAGATGGAGAGGAAGAAAGAAAGACAGACAGACAGACAGACAGACACACACACACACAGAGAGAGAGAGAGAGAGAGAGAGAGAGAGAGAGAGAGAGAGAGAGAGAAAGAGAGAGAGAGAGAGTTGTTTTACACAGTGAGCTAGGCTAGTAGTACCAGGATGTTGCTAGGTAACTGTAGGGTGGAGCCTAGAGTCCTCTGTTTTGTCCACTGTGTTTGCCAGTTCCTTTCTCGTCCTGGAAGCTCACAGAACCCTTTCTTTCATTGGGAGGTCACAGGCTGAGGAAACTCACCAATTTCTTCTGATTTAACAGCCTCTTTGATGAAGCTTGTATTTAAAGGAAAAAAATAAATCAAGTTAATGCCAAACATTTCAACTTCAGAGGAAACAAGATTTTTTAGAACTGAGTTTCTACATAAAGTCACAGAAGATCTTACCACACCTGTTGCCAAGTGTCCTCCTTTATGATAATGATAGGGCTCGGTCCTATCTCAGCAGATAGAATATCTGAGGAGCAGAAGCCCCAGGGCACCCACTCCAGTGATTCAGGCTGCAGCATCTCAGCTCAGGCAAAAGGGACTGTGCACAGATGAGCTGCGGGCTCAGCATACAGTCTGCATAATCTTTTTCTCAATGATCTACTTGCCAAAGGGCTTACCCACTCAAGGTTCAGCTTCCTCACCTGTGACATCAGGGAAGCATATGTCTCCCCAGAGAGTGCTGTGCACAGCAGAGGGCAGAAACACCATGTGTGGGAGCAGAGAAGCGCCCCAGGACACAGAGCCTGCAGGGTCCCCCCCTTGCCTTCCCGGTCAGCATGCAGGACATTTAGAAGCAGTCCTCAGCTGCTGTGTCCCATCGACCAGACCGCTCTCCAGCCGAACCCTTTCTACCTCCCAGCCCAAGAACTATACAGTAGGGAATCTCCACTCCTATCTCTTGCCAAAGCAAGAAAGAAATTTTGGTTCCTGCTGAGATTTCAACCTTTTCAATTTCTTGTTTGTTTTCTAGGGTGGGTGAGGAGGCTTGTCTCAGTCCCTAATGGTTTACTTCAGGGATCAGCCACCCTGCTGTCACCAACACTGTAAACAGCACTGGGGAGCCAGGCAGCCCATCTCCACCCCCTCTGCATCCAGGACTGCGTGGAGTCAGCACTCCAAGCCTGGTGGCTCAGCAGTCCTGACCTGAGGGGGCTCCAGCACCTGGACTCCCAGATCTTCCTTCAGCCCCGCCATCTTCTGGCCCAGGCAGAGGGCAGAGACATCCCCATCTTGCAAGCTTGTGCATTCTGTAACCCGCTATAGTGACTCCAAGACCTGAAGCAAAGGACTCCTCCAGGGCTAGAACATTTGAGTTTCAACTTCCGTGGCCATCGGTCCTCAAGCACGGATGAGAGGGAACTCGGCAACCCAGGGTGTCGGTTTGAAAACGAATGGAGCTAGGTAAGGACAGAAGTCAGCCAGGTATTAGAAAGCC
Source organism: Rattus norvegicus (assembly GCF_021556685.1). Classification (NCBI taxonomy): domain Eukaryota; kingdom Metazoa; phylum Chordata; class Mammalia; order Rodentia; family Muridae; genus Rattus; species Rattus norvegicus. Next base: position 51,923,546 of record NC_141542.1, read on the forward strand.
AGGCTAGGAGGGTTGAAATCCTCCGGCCATCTTCTGTCTCATGACCTTTCTAAACTGTGATGGTACCCTTAAAATTTACAAGGGGTACAATGATTACGGATGCTTGTGATTTTTATTGAGTTATAAATGTCCTATACATTTTACATTATGACTGACGTGTGGAATTGTCTTAGACTGGTTGTGGACTAGAAACGTCAACGACTTCCTTTAAATATTCTAGGCCTCTGTTCTTGATGACTGTGGCGTTGCAGCTCATCCGTCCGGGAAACAGTAAGTTAATACCCCCTTCCCCCCATCCCCGCACCCCCCCCCCCAGTTTCAGTTATAAATAGTAAAATCTCTGTCTCTTTGTCGTTCTTTAAAGGCTATCAGAGAGAAGGAGATGGTGCCAGAGAAATTAGCTATCTCCTGTCTCCAAAGCTCCCAGGGACGACACTGGATGGAACCCTGAGTAGTTCCAGTAGAAAGAATGACAGCCAGGAGGGAGCGCACCCGTCGGAGGCCCTTTCTGGTTCCAACACTTTGGAGGAGAGTAAGTCTTAGCTCTACGCTACGCATCCTCGGCAGTGGATCCCGAGCACCCGGGCTGGAAGGGAGACACGGACAGGGGCGTCTTTTCACCTCAAGTTAAAAAAAGAAGGAAGTTTACTCTGAAGTCTCATTCCCTTTTTCATGGGTAAACCCAGCAACTTTTGCTCTGTAAATAAGATAAATGCTGCCGCCTAGCTTTCGGGCAACTCCAGCAAACTCAGTGGCTCTAGGCCCGGCTAGCGACATCACACCCTTGGGTGGTCCTGCCTGGGAGGCCTGTGGTTAATCACTGTCCACAAAGTCACATGCTGACTTTAACAGTGGAAGAGAGAGGGAGAGAAGCAACTTGGAGGGTATCAAGGGCTGTCCCCGCCGGGACCCCGCCCACATTCCTGCTACCTTGTTTTCTAGCTTTCATCAACTGAAGAGTGGGGTTTACCTAGCAAACACTCAGCAGGCACGGTCCCCTCCCAAGCCCTGCCCCTCTGCGGGAGGGGACTTGCCAAGCGCCACCGGAGGCTAACACAGCTGCTGACCCGGGTCATCCTGCAGGTGCGGTCCCTGGATCCCGCTGTTGCCACAATGGAGGCACCTGCGTTCTGGGCAGTTTCTGCGTGTGCCCCGCGCACTTCACAGGTCGCTACTGCGAGCACGACCAGAGACACAGGTGGGTGGGGTAAAAGTAGGCTGGGCGGGGACTGGCTTGGGAGGGAGGGGCAAACTGACAACACTGACCTGTTCTGGCCCCTGCAGAGACTGTGGCGCACTGGGGCACGGAGCTTGGACCCTGCACAGCTGCCGCCTATGCAGGTGCATCTTCTCAGCCCTTTACTGCCTCCCACGCCAAACATTCAGCCACTGTGGTAAGAGCGTCCTTCCCGCCCCGTCTCCCTATTCACCCTACAGACCAGGCACAGTGGCCTAGGCTGTAGGTTTATTCTGCCTCTTCTTTCTATACAGTCAGGGTAGGAACACAGCCTGTGGCAAGCACAAGGAGGCCCCAACAATACACTTTTACCTCACACACGTATACACTTGTGTCTTTGTTGTTAGTGCTTGGCACACCAGTCCATAGAACATCAGCTTGTGCCAGGAGACATAAAAATGATCAAATTAGATTAGATCCATGTATAGCCCAATGACGTTCCGATCCCTGTGAATCCGCGGGGAATTTATGGTCATCGCTGGATGTACGGTGCCCAGCAGGCTTAACCTGGGAGCCAAGCTAGCAGAGCAGATCGCTAGTGATCTCCGAACACTGGGTACATGGGGACAGTGCTGACAAAGAAGGGGGGGCTGCCACATTCCAACCTGATGTCTTCGGCTACAGCCTTCCTCATCTTAACAGAAGCTGGCGTGGATTCCCCAGTGGTAGGCACAGTCGCGGAATGTTCACCCTTCAGCCCCGTGCTGTCTCTGCCTTTCTCACCTCTGGGTAATTTGGCTGTGCATTGTGTGACATGAAACCCGGAGTTCCTTTCCTGCTCTTTCTCAGGCACTCCGGTGGGTGTGACAGTGACATTTTCATCCTTTCCTTCTCCCGTGGCAGTCTAGGAAGGGCAGAGCCAGAGCAGGGAAGATTCTCAGCTCCGCTGCCTAGCCCCACCCTCAGGTCACAGCCCTGGGTCAAGACATTAGTGGAGGAGGACATTCAATGGCAGCTTCCTTCTGAATCTCCCTTCCCTTCCTGTGGGGCACCAGCAATGTCTCCAGGCCTAGCCTTCCACATTCCCAATGCATTTCTCTGTTCACCAATCATGCAAAGCCCTTTCTCTCCCAAGCAATCTCCTTTTGTTGAGTTTATGTCTCTTGATTTGCTAGCCCTGGGCCCCAGAGGTTGGAGGACACGAAGTTTGGGAATCAGGGTAAATTTACAGGCTAGTGACCTTGCAGGTGAACTCAATTCTTACCAGAGCTTCTTCCCTGGGAATTATGGGAAAGGGCTCTTTGTGGACTTTAGCAATTTTCCCATGCAAGGTCTGCAGAGCAGCATCTGAGAGTCAGGATAGCCAATTACTGTTTCCCGTCCTTGGAAACGTCCAGGACCAAGCCTCCTCTCTATCTGCCATGGTCAGCGGCACAGGCTTCTGAATATATGCTTCCATCCATCCAAGCTGGACAAAATATCCAGATCCTCCTCCAGGGTAGCTGGCCAGGCACAGAAAGTGCAGTTAACAACCTTGTGCCTTTGATCGACTGGCGGCGTTGCAGGGCCCATCTCAAAGGCTGACGTCAGCAATGGGGAGTACCCTGTTCAAGCTTTCCAGCTGATGCTCATGGGTAAGGGATGGTCACCCCTGAAGTTGTGCCGACTGTATTCTTAACCAGTGTGCCCCGCCCACTGACATCATTGGATTCCACCACAGTTTAGGAAGAGCATCTGTTGCCTCTCTGTTGGGGAGAAGGAAACCCAGAGATAAAAACTCCCACTGGTATCAAACAGACCACCGCGTCACCCATGAGCCTTCATTGTGAGAGTTACTCTCAATATGAACGAGTATCTTCATTTGTGACAGTCTTATTTAGAATGTTGAGAAGTGGCTGTGTTTTAACATCCAATCCCATGGAAACTGTCTTAGTCAGGGTCTGTGTTTCTGCACAAAACTTCACAACCAAGAAGCAAGTTAGGGAGGAGAGGGTTTATTCAGCTTACACTTCCACATCATTGTTCATCACCAAAGAAAGTTAGCACAGGAACTCACAGAGGGAAGAAACTTGAAGGCAGGAGCCAATGCAGAGGCCATGGAGGGATGTTACTTACTGGCTTGCTTCCCCTGGCTTGCTCAGCCTGCTCTCTTATAGAACCCAGGACCACCAGCTCAGGGATGGCACCACCTACAGTGGGTTGGGCCCTCCCCCGTGGATCACTAATTGAGAAAATGCCTTACGGCTGTGTTGTGATGAGTTGGGATGTGTTTCTGCCAAGGTATCTAGCAGATATCTTGGGGCACCGTGGTGCTGTGTTGGATCTCATGGAGGCATTTCCCTCAGGCTAAAGAGCCTTTGCTCTGTCTGTGTCCTCCATCTGAAAGAATGGGAAGCTCCCACCTAGCTCAGGTTAGACACAGCCAAAGCTCTCCCCATCAGAGCAGCCCTGAAGGACGATGAATCAATGTTCATGAACAAACAACAGTGAATGAAGGGCTGGCGTGGGATTCAACACCATAGTCCTCCGTTAGCATGTGCCAGGCCCTGAGTCCCATCATCAGAGATGCAAGGGGAAAAAAAAAAGTCAATTGACTATTGTGTTGTGTGGTGGGTGGCATAGCAGTTAGAATGTTCAAAACCCTGGTTTAGCCTCTACTAACAAACATGGGAGCTCTGGGAAATGCTGGCGTGTTAATCTAAACATGAGATAGACCCAGGTCAAACCACTATGATTTCAGTTCTCTTTATATTTATTTTGTTATTTATGTAGACATGAATGTGTGTGCGTGCACAACATATATGTGTAGATGTTCAGGAAGGCCAGAAGAGGGCCTGAGGAACTCAAGCTACAGGTCACCAGACATGTGCTGGGAACAGAACTCTGATCCTCTCCTATACTTACCATGTATACATCATACAGCTTTCTGCCTGCATGTAATGCACCTTCAGGCCAGAAGAGGGCACCAGACCTGATTATAGATGGTTGTGAGCCACCATGTGGTTGGTTGCTGGGAATTGAACTCAGGACCTCTGGAAGAGCAGACAGTGCTCTTAACCACTGAGCCATCTCTCCAGCCCCGGCAAGAGCACTCTTGACCACCAAGCCACCTCCTAGGCCTCAGTTTCCCCTTTAAATGGCATATGTGGCAACAATAAAAAAACCAAACCAACCAGGCTGGAGAGATGGCTCAGCGGTTAAGAGCACTGACTGCTCTTCCAGAGGTCCTGAGTTCAGCAACCACATGGTGACTCACAACCATCTGTAATGGGATCCGATGCCCTCTTCTGGTGTGTCTGAAGACAGCTACAGTGTACTCACATATATGAAATAAATAAACTTAAAAAAAAAAAAAAACCCAACCACCAACCAACTAATAAACGAACAAAAAACTGTGAGTAGACCCAGCCCCTGGCCCTAGGAGTACCTGCTTGTGGTGTATACCCAGGGTTGTGTTCAACCATCCTAGGCATGCTCTGTGTGTGTGTGTGTGTCCTTTTGGTGGGCATGGCTCTTGTGGTGTCTGTACAGAAGGGGGCCACTCAGTGGCACTTCCAGCAGGGGCTGCAGATTGGAGATCTCAGAAGCACTGGTCTGGATCTCACACCAGATGTGGTGTTTCCCTCATCACAGAGACCCTAAAACCTCCAAGAGGAAATGAGAATCTGGTCCTGTAGTCTGTGCAGCATAGAGACATACTGACAGGCAGGGAGTGCTCAAACTTGGCTTCAGTTCTTTCCTTCTCACAGATGCGCAAAAGTAATGGGTGTGACAAAGGCCTCTAGCTGTCAAAAAATCTAGAAGGCCTCTTTGCTTTTTAAAGACTTATTTATTTAATGTATTTAATGTATGTGAGTACACTGTAGCTATCTTCAGACACACCAGAAGAGGGCATCGGATTCACAGATGGTTGTGAGCTACCATGTGGTTGCTGGGAATTGAACCCAGGACCTCTGGCAGAACAGTCAGTGCTCTTAACCATTGAGCCATCTCTCCAGCCTCCCTAGAAGACCTTATGGTGAATATATAAGGTCTCAGGCACCAGTATCAAGTCATCCACAAATAACAGTTTTTTTTTTCTTCCCTAGTGTGACAAAGAATTGTGGGGATTCACAGAATAAGAAATGTAGTTTTTTTTTTTAAGTTTCAGTTTTTATCTAAGTCTACAGTGGACATTCTGATTTTTTTCTTTCTAATCTCAAGGAATCACTTGGGAAGCACACCCCACAGTGGTCACGGGTCAAGTTTGAGACCCCAGGCTGCTTACTTTACAGAACCTGATGAAACTATTTACTTGAACGTGTAGTTTGTGTGTAAGGACCAACTGCCCAAGGGGCCTGAGTCTCCACGGTGGCCTCCATTCTCCTGGAAAGGTGTGATAGACCTTGTCCTCACCTGATGCCGTGTTCAATTACCTGTGCATGGCCAGGATCTCTGTCAGGAGGGATCTTCATCAATTGCTCTTCTCCCTCCTCCTCTCCCCTCCCCGACTGCTCCTCCTCTTTTTGAGGCACACAGGCTATCACTGTATATCTCTCTGGCCAGTCTGGAACCCACCTGCCTTTACATCCCGAGAGCTGGGATTGATGAAGTGTACCACCACACCCAGCATCAACATTTATTGCTCGTTTGTGAGGACCTTTGTTTGTTTATGGTTTATTTTATTTTATTGTGAAGCAGTCTCTGGCCAGCCACTTTACCTTAATCTGTGAGCGCTAGGTCCAAGTGAGAGACAATGTCTTTAAAAAATAAATGATCTGAAAGGTGCCTGAAACATGACAACCAAGGTTGACCTCTAACCTCCACAGGCATGCAGATACCTTGTCCACATGCATGTACTCATACCTGCATATAGACAAAGACACAAAGAACTAATCTGTACAGAAAGTTCGGCCATCTGTATAGCAAGTGGCTGCAAATCGTTCTGTTTGCTTTGATCAAGTGAGGGACACTGAGGTGTCCCCATTCTCCTCAGGAGCTAAAGGAGTTAGGCTGAAGGGCTGTTTGCTTGTAAGAGCAAATGAGGCATTTCCCTTCAGTTCTCAATGCTCTGTGAGAATTTAGGTGTCTCTGGCTGCAGAGGAAAATAGCTTTTCCTTTGTTTGTTTTGAACACATACTCAGCAAGAGCTCTGCCATCCTGAAAATGGTCAGGCCTGGTGGTGAACACCTTTGGTCCCAGCATTCGGGGGGTGGGGTGGGCAGAGGCAGGAGGTCCTCTATGAGCCAGAAGCTAGCCTAGTCTGAGTACTAAGCTCTAGGCTAGTACTAAGTGCTGAGTACTGAGTTCCAGGCTAGCTAAGGGATGACTACTGTGACCCTACCTCAAAGAAATTATATACACTCATACATAATAGAATATATACACACACACACACACACACACACACACACACACACACACACACATCCCTAGAGTACCAGGCAGGAGAGGGCTTTAGTGAGAATGGGTACGGACATATCTATGTTCCTGTAGCCATGCACTTTACATATTGTCTGTGTTCTTTTCCAGACCTGAAAAGCTTCCTCTCTTCAGGCGCCAGAGGATCAAGGGCATGCAGCATCCCGAGACTCCTCCTGCTGGTGCTCTGCCTCCTCCTGCAGGTTGTGTGTGGCTGGTAAGGGCTGAGGCTCTGAACTGCCCTGACAGAATCTCCTCCTGAGCCTGCAAGGTGTCACCCTTGACTACCCATGGCACCACAGCACGCCTGCAGGAAAGCTGGGTGGTGGGTATCTGCTTCAGTGTTGAATGCTGTAAATGACCGAATGGCTGAAATATGCTGGATCCTCGTGCTGTGCAATAAAGACGTTCAACAGCGAGCCCTCCTTGCTTAGCTGAGCCTCTTTTCACGGTCTCCAGGGGAGGCAAACCTGAATACAAGAGCCCAGCCTGTTCAACTCAGAATCCCTTTCTGGAGGCTTCAGAGTATGTACTGAATAGGCTTCAAGGAGGGCCCCAAACAAGTGGCCCCTCCCAGGTAACAGCCAGTCTGAGCAGCCTGGACCCTCACTTTCATGCCTCACTGCTGAGATTCCCGGTCACCTGCTGTTCTCTGTCAGTGTCTCCACTGACCTCTGAGCCTGTGGGAGAGGTACTGTGAGACCTGAACACTGGTTTGGCAAATCTCAACACTCTTAAACATGCTGTGTGGGGTTGGAAGGGAGACAGGAGGGGCTTGGGGGGAGCATCCTGGCAGCTGCCTTCTCCTCGTTAGTAATGAGGCCGCTTGAGGTGGATCACAGCATCTTCTTAAAATATATGCATATATGAAATGAGGAGTTTAAATGGACTTAACATGTTATGGAGCGGGCATACCCCAACCAGACATCACATGATAATAAAACCCTCAGGACCAGGAACAGGTTACATCTTTTGAGTTGTTGGTCAGTGGGACCCCGCAAACATCCCCAAATATTATAGGCTACTGTAGGGGGTGACTCTGATGCTCTGATTGGGAATCTGCATGTGAGCACTGAAGGTCCTATTCCCCAATTGGCTTTTGAATGATCAATAAAGATGCTAGCAATAAAGATGAATCAATAAAGATGAACTGGGTGGAATAGGCAGGACTCCCCACCCCCTAGGTAGGCAAGCAGATAAAGAGTGAAGAATTTATTCCCCATGCTTCAGAGGGAGAAAGAGGAGACATCAGTCACGTGAAATATTGGGCAGAGTGACTGTTGGTCGCTTTCCCAACTGGGACTGGAGTTGCATGAGGGTAGATTTAGGGTGCTAAGCTGGGAGCGAAAAGAAGGGTGTGATAGGTGAGGAAGGCTTTGAAGAGCCTGGCCATTGAGCTAAATAAAGCAAATCAAAAACAAACGTGTGTGTGTGTGTGTGTGTGTGTGTGTGTGTGTGTGTGTGTGTGTGTCTTTCAACGTTGGATCAGAGGGAAACCAGGTGGGGCTGGTAGCATGGTTCGCTGGGAGCTATAGGTGGGGTAGCAAAACCTATATGCTATAGGCTATTGCCAATGCTATTGATTACTATCCACAACTTGACTCTAAGGCCCTAATGTGAAGACATTACATTCTTATGCCACAGAATATGGAGACAAATAGCTGGCACTCAACTGGAAGCTTCACCCCTAGAGGCTAATGTGTGCCATGTTGGAAGGTGTTACACATGCTACTAGAGGAAGTAATCATTGATTTCATCCAGCTGTGAACCCTGTAAACAATAATAATGACCTGCCCAGCAAGCTTAAAACCCTCTGGTGCAACTGTGGCAAAAATGTCACAGAAACAACCAACCTCTTGTCTTAAATTGAGTTTGAGAACCACGCCATGAGCTGGGATGCATATCAGACACTGTCAATAAGGACAAGCACCTGAGACTAGACAGGTCATAAGTCCTAAGAGGAAACCTGCAACTATTATTCTACTAAATAACCATAGCAATAAAACTATAGCAAAACAACTATAAGGCACTATTGCTGTACTCATAGATCAGTGCACTGCTCAACCTTCACCAGATCAGCTTCTTCTTGTAGTTGATGATAATTAACACAGAGATCCACAACGAGGCAATGCACAGAGAATGTTTGGTCTTGCCTGGGATGCCTACATCACACCCTTCTCTTCAAAGCTCAGGGATCCATGTGGAAGAAGGGGAGAAAGATTGTCGGAGGCGGGGCATGACTTCAAGGAAAGGGACTTCAGACACAACTGGGCAGACACCTATATGAACTCATCGAGACTCTCAGCATGCATAAGACCTGCACAGCACAAAATCCCGGTTTGGAGGAGGAAGACGTATGGGTATGAAGTCCCATCCCTGGACAAGGAGCTATTAGCAATTAGTGGCTTCTGTGAGATGGTGGTCAGTTTTCTTTAATGGTACCGGGTATGTCAACCACACTCCAGGTCAAGCCTCACACCCAGGAATAGTTGTCCAACACAAAGTTGGCCAACAAAAGCTAGACTCCATGGTTTTTTAGTTTTGTTAGAGACAGGCAGACATAGTAAGAGCTGGGGAAAGGGAAGGAATATGATAAAATATATTGTGTGAATGTCTCAAAGAATAAAAACAAGACATAAAATGATCTTTGAATATGAAAAAGCAATGTGCTTCTTTTTTGATGGAGAAAATTTTAAGAGAGCAAAGTTTTGGACTGATCATTCTGATTCGGATCTACGACGAACAAGAACAAGGGGGAACAGAGAAAAATACAAAACCACAAAACATACATACAGTTTGGAAACAGAAAGAGCTCTAGGATTCTTCACGTTACAGTCAAGGCTTGTGGGGAAGAGATGCTATAACTGTTAGCATCATTCTGGAGTTGCCTACTCCACAGAAGAACAATGAGAAAGTACCCGGAGGGCAAGACAGTACCTGGGTGGCCCTCCACGTGGTGAAGAGAGGCTACAGGTTTGGTTCCTATAAAAACAAAACAAAACAAAACAAAACAAAACACCACCAAACAGCAACGACAAACCTGTATGTTGAAGCTGCTGCTAATGTGATTCTATCCCAGGCTGGCAGCCAGGCTCCATCGTGTCATCCACAGGGTAGGCTTTGGGGATGTAAAAGATGCAGGATCGAGGAGGTCATGAATTCTCCCTTGTTTTCAGAGCTGCCACCGAGACCAGGCACTGTGTGCTTGTGCTGGAGCTGCTGCAAGAAGACAGTCTTGGGAGGCAAGGAGCACCCGGGAGGCCTTTTGTGAAGCTCTGAAAGTGAAGCCTCAGTCCAGGCAGAGACCCCAAGATGTTTGAGATGTCAGAGCTGTGAGATAGCTGCCAAAGAGAACTTCCCAGAGGGAGTAGAACCAACCCAAGCAAGATACATGGTGTAGAATTAAAAGCTGGATGAGCCAAGCCATCAAAGACCTTTGGAATTAGAGATGCTGGCCCTGGAGGTATAGGGTTTTGGATTTCCCCTGCTGGAATTTAGTTTTGCTTTGGTCCTGTATTTCTCTACTCCACTATTCCTCACTTTGGGGGTCGGTAGAGTACGTTCTGTGCCACTGTATCTTGACGATACACAGTACGCACTTTGCTTTTTTATTTTATGAGGGGTTACAGTTAAGAGACTTCTTTTAAACAAGTGTTGAAACCGTGTATAGGCTCTTTTGAAGTTGGGCTATGTGTATTTTGCATATACGACATGACCTTGCTGCTCGAGGGGGCCGGGGAGTAGAATGTGGTGGAATTCTAGTTGATACAGATCGTCGGATCTAGGGCAAACGTTAGAATGAAATAGCTGTTTTCTAGAAGTCCTTTGACCTTGAAGAAATCATCGTAGAGAACCGGGATTGTTTTCTGTCATCTGTGGAGTTGTTTTTCTGAAGGAGTTTCTCAGCCTTTGCGTGACTTTGGTCACGTGACTGTCCCGGCACACCCGGAATGTGTAGCATTACTGAGTGCTGCAGACAGCGCACAGTAAGGACTAAGTTGCAGGGGCCTGACGTCTTCCTTCAGGAGCCACATAGATTAGATCAAGGGCTTTGCTATGAGGATCTTGTTTTACTGGAAAAACAAAAAAACCTTTATGTGTAACAATCAGTAAATATGCTTTTGGGCAGCTGTTTGACATGCAGTCCAAAGAGGCTGAATCTCTCTGCCAGAAAGGCCTTAATTCATCCCCGAGCGATGGTCCAGAGTAACCCAGAACTGACGGAGATGTCTCACGTATTTGAACACTGAGTCCCCAGGTGGTGGCACCATTTGTGGTGGTTACAGGGGGAAGTATTTTACTGACATTTTAAAGCCTCGTCACACTTCCTGTTTGCTTTCTTTGTGTTTGAACAGAGTGAAGAAATAATCGCCTTCCTGCGCGGATACACGCCGGCTGCTACGCCTGCTCTGGCATGATGAACTCACTCACCTACAGGGACCGTAAGCCAAAATAAAACTTCTCTTCCGGAAGTTGCTTTTGATCGTGGTGGCTGTTACATTCAGAAACGTAACCGGCAGAGAAGTCGGTACCAGGAGCGGAGGTCTTACTGTGATATGCCCAGCCGTGTTGATTTGGGGAAGCATTTGGTCTGGAAAAGCTATCGAGTCCTTAGAATTTAATAAGCTGAGACTTACTGGTTTTAGTGGCACGACAGCTGCAGAAATAAAGGGGACATGAAAAGTTGGTGCTACGAGAGGTGAGAGGCCTTTGGTGAAGATGCGTTCTCAATTGCACGGGAATCCCATGATGGAAGGGGTGGGTGGGTGAGAGAACCTGAAGCCTGAAGTCATACACCATGGCGGGCCTCTTTGCGTCAGAGAGTCCAGGAGGCTGTTGGTGAGGGTGCGGCCTCCATTGCAGTGGAGATACCAACATATTAGACATGGTAGGCCCACAGGGGTGACCACCAAAGATAGCAGCTGTTGTGAAATGGAGGCTTGAGCCTACAAAACAGTGCATGTTGCAGCCAGAGAAGTGAAGCTCAAGCTCAAGCACATTGGAGCTTAGAAGGTCACGAGTGGGTCCCATATCTCAGACACTGAGGTATTTGCATTGTTGGATTTTGGCTATCAGGAGCTGATTATAATTCCTGTCACCTCTGTATCTGCCCCCTTCTCCTTCCACCCGTGACCTTTTTGCCTGCTTCCTCTATGAACAAACAGAAGGGTATTGTAAAGAATGGCCAGACCTACATGGAGGCCGCCCATACTGGTCTTGAAGATGCCAGGTTGTCTTAGCTAGGGTTGTGCTGCTGTGAACAGACACCATGACCAAGGCAACTCTCATAAAGGACAACATTTCATTGGGGCTGGCTTACAGGTTCAGAGGTTCAGTCCATTATCATCAAGGCGGGAACATGGCAGCATCCAGGCAGGTATGGTTTAGGCAGAGGTGAGATTTCTACATCTTCATCTGAAGGCTGCTAATGGAAGACCTGATTTCCAGGCAGCTAGGGTGAGGGTCTTAAAGCTCACACCCACAGTGACATACCTACTCCAACAAGGCCACGCCTCCAAATAGTGCCACTTCCTGGGCCAAGCATATACAAAGCATCACACAAGTAACACACATGTATCCTCACTCTAACTTTCTTCTCTGTTGAAAAAACTTCATCTCTATATCACAAACCCATGGGATCCCAAATGGGAAATGGGTGGTACTGTTAAGTTCTACACCCGGTGAACATGATTTAAACCCAGAGAAAACATATCCCAATTACTCAACCCCTGGAGATAGAGGAGGTAGAGGAGGTGATTCAGCCTTCCTCCAAGGTTGCAGCCTCTCCCCCATCTCCTCTCCTATATAGTACAAACCTATTATTTCATCCCCTGCTTCAGACTTTGACCTCAGCGTAACGGCTCCTTTAATGCCTCCCAACCTGCCTTGAGTGACTTAGTGCCAACAGCCCTGCCATTAACAGCCAATGTCACATGTTTCCACTGTTACCACAGTCATGTATTTTCCCTATGTGCATACTCCATATCCCTTATAAAACCCGGCACCATCACAGTCTGCTGTCTCCCCCTCCCCCATCTCTGCTCAAAGGCAGTCCTTTGCATACTTCTGCACCAATAGACCTCTCATCTGAGGTCAGTTGCATGCTGTCATATGGCATTCCTTGGCTCTCTGCTCATGGCAAAACACAATACCAAGCACTGATAGTTTTGAAACCATGAGCCAAGATAACCTTGCCTCCTTTTGCATGGATTTCCTCAGGTATCTTGTCACAGCTGTGGAAACTTAGTGATAGAGCCAGTACCCATTCTAGGCACAGGAAGAAAAGGAAGGAGGGAGGGAGGGGACCTGCAGACAGGGAGAAAGGGATAGGCTGCACACTGGGAATCTTGACATCATCAGCAGAGGGATTTGGACTACACATGAGTGGGTGGGCCAGGGATGTTCAAACAGGGGTTTCTCTCATGGCACTATGGGTCTGCAAAGAGTGTCTCCCTTATCTATACTATAGTTCCTGTTGAAAGGCGGAGACTGTGGGACGGAGCCTTAGGGAGCTCCCATCTAGGCTGCATAGGGTGTGTCGACACTGTTATGTTGAATTACTTATTAAAGAAGTAAATTCCAGTGCAGGTTACTTCCTGCTTCAATGGTTTGTGTTCCTGAATGAAACACACGCACCCACAGGCACCACACACCACACACACACCACGCACCACACACACACACACCATACCACACACCACACACATACCACATACAACACACACCACACACATCACACACACAACACATACAACACACAACACACATACCACACACACACACCACACACACATCACACACACACACCACACACAACACACAACACACACACCACACACACACCACACACAACACACCACACACACCACACACACCACACACACCACACACACCACACACACCACACACACCACACACACATACCACACACCACACACACCACACACACACCACACACACCACACACACCACACCACACACACACACCACACACACACCACACACACACCACACACACACAACACACACCACACACCACACACACACCACACATACCACACACCACACACATACCACATACAACACACACCACACACATCACACACACAACACATACAACACACAACACACATACCACACACACACACCACACACACATCACACACACACACCACACACAACACACAACACACACACCACACACACACCACACACAACACACCACACACACCACACACACCACACACACCACACACACCACACACACCACACACACCACACACACACCACACACCACACACACCACACACACACCACACACACCACACACACCACACCACACACACACACCACACACACACCACACACACACCACACA